>NC_041385.1:269555515-269582384 GCF_002162155.2 Triticum dicoccoides | reverse complement strand
TGAAATAAACGTCCAATAACATCGGTACGGCGACACTACGCCATCCTCTATTGCTCTATGCAAGCAGCAGAACAACTCAAAGCAGTGGAAATAACTCTAGCAGTGGAACAACAACGTCGGTGGTGAACTCCACTCCGCAGGGACTCTGGTTGGAACGCTTATCCTAGCTCGCATGAATGAAAACCACGACAATCAAGAAATCAAATCCGGTATGACCTGCAAGCTGGCATGACACGCCAGGTCAGTACATTGAATGTACTTGCAAGCTCACAATAATCCAGAAGCATTCAAGACAAACAACAGCATGGCAATTACAGGTTAAACAGGGATTATCATGAGATCATCATAATAACATGGCATCACCAACATACACATGATACGGCTAACATAACATGAACATGGCATGAACATATTAATCCGACAATACTATCCTGCAACATGATGACACTATATGCACCACTTATTCTGCTCGGGTTACCTCGTAACCAACATATGCATCACTTACCAACCTCGTTCATCACATGATCTTCTCAGGATCAAATCAAGCTTGGTATAAACAATACCACAGTAATCAGTAAATGACCATAAGGAGCTTGACCTTTATCCACGATTCTCGTACAACAACACGAATATACAACAACTCGGTATCCCCGATACCATCGTGATCCTTACGGCGATCACCACCGACCAACGCTTGGCCCGTGATCCTTACGGCGATCACAACGCGACCACTAAATGGCCCATGATCCTTACGATGATCACAACCCGACCACTAAGTGGCCCGTGGTCCTTACGGAGATCACAACCAACTCATCTCATTGTTATTAAACACATTATTCTTATTACTGTTCACTCATGGTGTGGCCTACTTTCGACCTGGGCCCTTATCCGCGGGCGCAGCTACCGATACATTTAATATACACTCTGCATAGGTTAGTACACTGTACCCACACTACGAAACCCATGGCCTTGCACTCCCATTCGGGTGGACCAATGGCTTTCCGACAAAACCGATCTACTATCATGACACTCTCCTGGCCACGCCGACTCACTCCCCTCTGGGCTGTCATGGGTTGCCCCGTGTCTACCTCCAGTCACAACAACCACCGTCGTGGCCAAAACATAAACGATCCCAGACAGGGATCCGCCGGCTATAACAACTACGGGCACACAAGGCTTATGTCCGCCTACCTGAACAGGGTAGCGCGCGCCCATAACCTTCCCTCGTTAGGGGCACCCGCGAGAGGCACAACAATAGACCGCATTAGGACCGTCCCACACCGGTAAGCGTGGTTGCACTGGTCAGCATTGATTTAGCGACACCATGACTCATCCAACAGTTGTTCAAGTTCAATTTAATCCAGTTAACTTGAATGCAAATATGCTGAGCCATGATAAAATGCATGAACATGATATCAACATCATCATGAGTGTATCACATAACTTTCCACCATACCAACAATAACTCATATTCACTGAACATGGCATACTGACTAGCATGACCAACATCCATATGTACTACTAGAAATCATAAACATATGAAAGGAAATACTAGCAGGTATAACATGATCATAGAGTACAATACATCATAGCACAAAAGTGAACATGGAAATCTGAACATCACCGTAACAACGATAACCATCTTTTCAACAAGCAAACATTTAATAAAGATTCAAGTTTAAAACCATGGCTACTGCATGACTATCATGCAAGTGGGTATTGTGGCTTGCCTGGGGTGGAAGAAATCACCGGAAGAAAGTGTTAGAAGCTCGCAGAAAGAATCGCCGGAAACCGTTCTCTCTTGGAGGGGGCTCAAACGGAGTTACGGTTGAAAAGTTGTGAAGGGTGGAAGAGCAGGGACTAATCTGTGACAAATTTATCACGGACGGGTCTGTGACGTGGCAGCGGCGGAGCCGGGGCTGGTCAACGCTGAGAGATTTACAGGCAGGTCCCACGCACAGGGGGAGGGCCAGGCTCGGTCGTCTCCTTCCTCCCGCTCGCCTGTTCTCCCATGAGACATTGCAGAGGCAGGGGAGGGAAACGGCCAAGGGGCCGGCCAGCTCAGGCGCTCCCTGGCCGATCCAAGGGCACCGGTAGGACCGCAGGGATGTGCCTCCTCCATTCAGGGGCGAAGGAAGACGTGGGGATGAGTGGAGAGGAGGGGAGGTCGTGGCGACGGGAGGCGCCTGGAGCTTCGGGCGGCGACGGTTCTCGATGATGCGGGCACTCCAGCGAGGGTTCCAGGGGGTGGGGCATCTAAGTGGGACGAGGGGAGTGCGGTGGACGTGGAGGATAGGCTTGGGAGGCCTTTGGTGGCCGGGCCCAAGCCGAGGCCGAGGCGGCCATGGAGGGTGATGGCAAACTCCGGCGAGATGCTGCGATTCCAGAGGGCAAACGAGGCGGGGGAGGGAGCTGTGAGCTGCGCATGAGGTCGGGGGTCTCTTATATAGCCGAGGGGAGGCTTCTAGAGCTCATGGGCGAGCTCCCGACTAAGCATTAATGGAGGGCAGTGGTTGGGCATGGCACGGGCATGGCGCTAGCGGCGCATTCATGGCGAACCACGACGAAGCAGTGACGCAGGGTGATGCAGTGGCTCATAGGGCAGCTACTAGACATGGTTGGAGGTCGAGACGAGGCGCACAGGACTGGGAAGAAGCCAGAGCGTGCAATCTGCATGACGCAAGCGTGATCACCATGGGCTCTGGTGCAAATGGCGTGTTCTGGCCGGGCTGACCATGTCCAGTGGAATGACCCTAGTGTCCTAAGTATAAATGAGAAAACAAATCGTTCTAGGGGCAAAGAAGAGAATTACACTTAGCTCCAAAGTAAACTAGCAGCCAAGTGTTTGTGCTATACAGTGGGGACACCAGCTAGGTAACTTAGTAAATAACTTGTCTGGGAGGTTTATCTATCGAAGGACTTTCATCCTGGAGGTTTTGAGGATAAAAGGATGAAGATTTACTGCAGTTGCTTCACAACTGCATACTTGGTCCAGAAATGAAGATCAGCAAGATGCATTCACATGGAGTGTACAATTGATCTCAAATTGGGCAACGCTTAGTCATTTGGAGATATGAAGATTCTGTAAAAAGCTTATACCAAATGGCAAGCCAAAATGGCACTTGCTTTACAAACATCTTTGCTGACCAGAAACTTGGAATAATATTGGTGATCAAATGGCTCATTGAAATGATGCCAAAATGGGTGGAGATATGTTTTATGGGTATAAGAATGATCTGGTAATTATCAGGATTTTTGAAGCAATATAAAATACACTTGCTTCACAACCTGAAAATATTGCCAGAAACAAAGATTTGCTCCTGTGCTCACATAGATGATTGGATGGGGCTGCAAATGGGTGGAGGGGATTAGTATGAGCACATTAAGGAGTGTGCAAAAGTTCAACTCATTTGGGTACTCCTAGCTAGTACTTCCTTCACAAAGCCTTATGTCTGACAGAAACATTGAAAAATCACTAAGATTGGCTTGGCAAATAAATTTGAACTTGTGCATGGGGCAATTATTTGGACATATAAACATGTCCAAAAATGTTGGGAGTCAATAGGAGAAATATAAATGACACTTCCTTCAGAAAGTGCCATTTAGGGCAGATTAGGAAATTTTTTATTGGGGAATTATTTTTGAACATGGCAATGAAAAGTTTCGCCATATTGGATCAAGATATGAACCAAACAATTTATGAGAATTATTTGGGAATTTTTGGAGTGAGCGAAATATAGGTTGCTTCACAACCTAGGGCAATTTGAGTTATTCCTTTAATAGAAAAAGGAATATCCCCAATAAAAAGAATATTGGGATTTGGGCTAGGATAGAAATGACAGGGTCTAGGGAAGGATTTGGGAATGGCAAGCCACTCTGGAAGCAAAGAAGAGGTCATCTTCTTCGGTTTCCAGACCACAAAGCCACGAAAAAGAAAAACTCAGGCAAAAACCTCGGAAAAACAAAAGAAAAAGAAAGGGCCAAAAATCAGGTTGTCACAAATCTTACTCCCTTAAATAAATCTCGTCCTCGAGATTTGGTTGCTTAGGGAACAAGTATGAATATTCTGACTTAAGGAAACTGTTTCCAACTCGGGTATCCTTTTCCCTTTATTGTTGTTCCAACTAAATTTTTATCTGACTGGCCCTAGGTGGTTTGCTTTATTGTATCCACATTCTGACAGATCTTACCTTGCTTGTTCATGCTTATATAGGCTCCAATTTCTTTTTAGATCTGATGACTATCTGAGTGTGATTTAATTATCATGACTGAAATATATGTCCGTCTCACAAATCCAAAAGTGATTTCCGCTGGCGTGCCACCCAGCACTAACAACCTTTCAGGTAATGATGATCAGAATTTTCCTGATGAACACTCAAGCTCTGACTCATTGGATTGGGTTTCTCCACTAAATTCGGGTCCTTTGGGTTCCAAACAGTGTGCTAAAACATAACCGTTTCCTGACTGATTCTCACTCATCGCAGAAGTTTGTGAATCGTCTTAACTGATTCCACTATCATTAGTATAGGATCCATACCAAATATTTGATTGTCTCCTGTCACGACCAGCATAAAGGGTTTGTCCTGTATGATAATATCTGCAGACTTGACTAGCGGTGGTTCTGACGGAATTTTTTTTGTTCACGACAGGCTATCCATGATGATTCATATAAGTGAGGACTCAGGCTTCGAGACTGTTATTCCTCATTTTTCTGACAGGTAACCCATTAAATGGAAGGTTCAACACCTCTCAAGTTCTGACCGCAGGAAAATGATCATCCAAAACCTTTGCAAGAAATCGGCAAATAAATTAGTAGCCACCAGAATGGTCTTTACAACTTAGATCTGGGACATTACTGAAATAACTCAAGCATGGCTCAGGATGGACGAAAAACAGCTCGGAGCATGAGACCGGGTTGATAAGAAGAAGGTGGCAGCTCCCTAATATAGCCAAAAAGCAGCTATAGGGCTACTGTCACAAAAAGAAACTCAACAGCTTTAGGAGACGGCCTAAAAGCAGCTCAGACTCATGACAGTCGTTGGAGAGAGAAACAAAAATAGGCATCCACCTTGGATAGCTAGAAACAGCTCAAATCACAGGCGTGGTGCTGTCATTGGAGAAAAAGGGGACAAGGGCTCATCAGGATCATTTTCCAGTTCACAAGTACTTGTACTGAGCTCATTGAGGTCGTCAATCCTCATAATCCTTTGTCACACTGCGGTGTATACTGGCTTTATTCTCGTAACCATCCTCACGCGGTTGTCAGGTCCTCATCCGAGTGACTTGTAAGGTCTTGATGGTATGCTCATTGCATATATATGAGGACCTGATTCCGAGACAAACGTGTATTCTGACTGATTCTTGATTCTGACCAAACTGCTACGGATCTGATTCTTGGGATTCACTGCCATATGTTGTCAATTCAAAGCGTACTACCTTGTACCAATGTCTTACTGAGGAATATTTGTTGGCTTGTGCTCGAAACTTTCATCGGACAGCTTATTGAAGAAGACTGGGTATCGTGCTTCAGAAGCTTACCCCCTTAAAGACTTTGCGGGGGAAAGACTGAGTGCCTTATGCTGGAAGCTTTTGCGGTTGCTTACTGAAGAAGACAGGGTACCTTGCATGGGGAATCATCCATGTATCGTATTGAGGAAGATAGATGAATCTTGCCTTGGAAACTTCTCTGGTATGTTGCGATGGAAGATTGGGTTGCTTACACCAGAAACTTCTTATTGATGATATGCAGACCGATTTCCACATATATAACCATCTGAATATTTCTGATGTTGATTTCTTGTAAAAAACAGGGTTTTATTGGACTATCCTCCTTTCTGAGTATATGCCATATTTTTGCTTGCTCCCAGGTACATCGAGTTCCAAAATCATCCTCAACGAAAAATTAAACTTGTATCTGAGCCATACCTTTGATAATATTCTGTCAATCTTGCACACAATTTATCTTCTTGCTGATTTAATCATTTTGTTGTGATGAGTGCACACTAATGAAAACTTGATACTGGCGGTCCATCCAGGATTTCTTTTGCATTCAGACGAGATATTCCAATTTTCATTGCAGTCTGCTGATAATTCCATTCTGTTTAGCTGAGTTTTTAAATATATGCATTTCTTGCTGACTCTTGGGGTCCAGTGTCGGCTTACGAGCAACTTTAATAGGGGCAAATTTGTAACACTGAAGGCCCAAAGAAAGGAACAACAGAAACGACAAAAGCACACAAGCATGCTACTAATATAATTAGTAAAGCAATCATCACATATTACTGCTACTCACACAATAATATGCATGCATACCTAAGGACACAAATCTTGCGGAAACTCCGGTATTGCGGTCTAATATGTTGTGGCGGTGTGCACGAGGACGAATAAATGTGTGGCAGAATTGGTGTAAACAGCGCTACACCAAGTGCTAGCTTAGCCAGATAGCAACCTGGACTAGCTCGGAGGCGAGGACGTACTCTGTAATCATGCAGTGGGACATGAAGGTCGCAACCACATTATTATCAAGCGGACGGAAAAATGTCTGTACTCGTCCAAGAAATAGGATAGCGGGGAAAAACTGAGGCTGCTGACATTGCCCTTTCTTGATAACTAAGAAGGGTTGCCAACATGACTAAATAAAAGAATGATCCGGTATAGAAACATGTCGATCACCGAAATGATAGGCGGGACTGAAGGAAAGACATCGGTGCGATACCTAAGCACCATTTTTGCAAATAGTGTCGGGATCACGTGGCATCACTCTACTGGGACAGAAGTGACACCAAACACCGAAAGAAAAAGGGAACTGGAGAAATGCAAAGGTTGAGCTGTAGCGGATCCGAACCGATGCCAGCTACACTCACCAGATAAACCGTTATCGACTAAATGATAATCTATATGCATGCTATGCGACAAACAAATGCAGCAATCAAGTGCAACAAACCCACTGGGATCTATACTACCGCTTTCTAATGTTCGCATGGTCTAGGGCGCCCTACAGCCAGACCTGCTCTGATACCAAGTGCTGTGGCACCCTGGCTCAGAGAAAACCGGAATGCCCCGTATTCCAGCCCAGAGATCGAGATGAAGTCTTTTGGAATATGGCACTGATTAGCATAGAACAAGCCAGCCTTCTATTATTACACGAATAAGAATACAAGGTCTCCAATATTACAATTAATAACATCGGTACGACGACACTACGCCATCCTCTGTTGCTCTATGCAGGGAGCATAACAACTCGAAGCAGCGGAACAACGACGTCGGTGGTGAACTCCACTCCGCAAGGACTCTAGTTGGAATGCTTATCCTAGCTCGCACAAATGGAAACCAGGACAAGCAAGCAATCAAATCCGGCATGACCTGCAAGCTGGCATGACACGCCAGCTCAGTACATTGAATGTACTTGCAAGCTCACAATAATCCAGAAGCATTCAAGACAAACAACAACATGGCAATTACAGGTTAAACAGGCATTATCATGAGATCATCATAATAACATGGCATCACCAACATAAACATGATACGTCTAACATAACATGAACATGGCATGAACATATTAATCCGAGAATACTATCGTGCAACATGATGACACTATATGCACCACTTATTCTGCTCGGGTTACCTCGTAACCAACATGTGCATCACTTACCAACCTCGTTCATCACACGATCATCTCAGGATCAAATCAAGCTTGGTATAAACAATATCGCAGTAATCAGTAAATGACCACAAGGAGCTTAACCTTTACCAATGATTCTCGTACAACAACACGAATATACAACAACTCGGTATCCCCGATACCATCATGACCCTTACGGCGATCACCACCCAACGAACGCTTGGCCCGTGATCCTTATGGCGATCACAACCCGACCACTAAATGGCCCGTGATCCTTACGGCGATCACAACCCGACAACTAAATGGCCCGTGATCCTTATGGCGACCACAACCAACTCATCTCATTGTTATTAAACACATTATTCTTATTACTGTTGACTCATTGTGTGACCTACTTTCAACCTGGGCCCTTATCCGCGGGCGCGACTATCGATAGATTTAATATACACTCTGCAGAGGTTAGTACACTGTACCCACACTACAAAACCAATGGCCTCGCACTCCCATTCGGCTGGACCAACGACATTCCGACAAAACCGATCTACTGTGATGACACTCTCCCAGCCACTCCGACTCACTTCCCTCTGGGCTATCATGGGTGGACCCGTGTCTACCTCCGGACACCACAACCACTGTCGTGGTCAAAACATAAACGATCCCACGCAAGGATCCACCGGCTATAACAACTACGAGCACACAAGGCTTATGTCCTCCTACCTGATCAGGGTAGCGCGTGCCCATAACCTTCCCTCGTTAGAGGCAACGGTGAGAGGCACAACAATAGACCGCATTAGGACCGTCCCATACCGGCAAGCGTGGTTGCACCGGTCAGCATCGATTCAGACACACCATGACTCAACCAATAGTTGTTCAAGTTCAGTTTAATCTGGTTAACTTGAATGCAAATATGCTGAGCCATGATAAAATGCATGAACATGATATCAACATCATCATGAGTGTATCACATAACTTTCCACCATACCAACAATAACTCGTATCCACTGAACATGGCATACTGACTAGCATGACCATCATCAACATCAACATGTACTACTAGAAATCATAAACATATGAAAGGAAATACTAGCAGGTATAACATGATCACAGAGTACAAGACATCATAGCACAAAATTGAACATGCAAATCTGAACATCAACGGAACAACGATAACCATCTTTTCAACAAGCAAACATTTAATAAAGATTCAAGTTGAAAACCATAGCTACTGCATGACTATCATGCAAGTGGGTATTGTGGCTTGATTCGGGTGGAAGAAATTACCGGAAGAAAGTGTCAGAAGCTCGCGGAAAGAATCACCGGAAACCGTTCTCTCTCGGAGGAGGCTCAAATAGAGTTACGGTTGAAAAGTTGTGAAGGGTGGAAGAGCAGGGACTAATCTCTGAAAAAATTATCACCAACGGGTCCGTGACGTGGCAGTGGCGGGGCTAGGGCTGGTCAACGCTGAGAGATTTACAGGCGGGTCCCACACACAGGGGGAGGGGCCAGGCTCGGTCGTCTCCTTCCTCCCGCTCACCTGTTCTCGCGTGAAGCAGAGCAGAGGCAGGGGAGGGAAACGGCCAAGGGGCCGGCTGGCTCAGGCGCTCCCCGGCCGAGCCAAGGGCACCGACGGGATTGCAGGGATGTGCCTCCTCCATTTAGGGGCGAAGGAAGGCGCGGGGAGGAGCGGAGAGGAGGGGAGTTCGCGGCGACGGGAGGCGCCAGGAGCTTCGGGCGGTGACGTTTCTCGATGATGCGGGCACTCCGGCGAGGGGGCCAGGGGATGGGGCGACTGATTGGGACGAGGGGAGTGCGGTGGACGTGGAGGAGAGGCGTGGGGAGGCCTGTGGTGGCCGGACCCAAGCCGAGGCCGAGGCGGCCATGGAGGGTAAGGCGAACTCCGGCGATGTCGAGGGGAGGCTTCTGGAGCTCACGGGCGAGCTCTCGACCAAGCATTAATGGAGGGCAGTGGCTGGGCATGGCACGGGCATGGTGCTAGCGGCGCATTCATGGCGAACCACGACGAAGCAGTGACGCAGAGGCTCACGGGGCATCTACTAGACATGGCTGGAGGTCGAGACGAGGAGGGAGACGACATGCATAGGGCTGAGAAGAAGCCAGAGCGGGCAATCTGCATGACGCAAGCATGATCACCACGGGCTCTGGTGCAAATGGCGTGTTATGGCCAGGCCGACCATGTCCAGTGGAATGACCCTAGTGTCCTAAGTATAAATGAGAAAACAAATCATTGCAGGGGCAAACAAGAGAATTACACTTGGCTCCAAAGTAAACCAGCAGCCAAGTGTTTGTGCTGTGCAGTGGGGACACCAGCTAGGTAACTCAGTCAATAACTTGTCTAGGAGGTTTATCTATCAAAGGACTTGCATCCAGGAGGTTTTGAGGGTAAAAGGATCAAGATTTACTGCAGTTGCTTCACAACTGCATACTTGGTCCAGAAATGAAGATCAGCAAGATGCACTCACATGGAGTGTCCAATTGAGCTCAAATTGGGCAAGGCTTAGTCATTTGGACATATGAAGATTCTGTAAAAATCATATGCCAAATGGCCAAGCCAAAGTGGCACTTGCTTTACAAACATCTCTGCTGACTAGAACCTTGGAATAATATTGGTGATCAAATGGCTCATTGAAATGATGCCAAAATTGGTGGAGAGATGTTTTATGGGTATAAGAATGATCTGGTAATTTATCAGGATTTTTGAAGCAATATAAAATACACTTGCTTCACAACCTGAAAATATTGCCAGAAACAGAGATTTGCTCCTGTGCTCACATAGATGATTGGATGGGCCTGCAAATGGGTGGAGGGGATTAATATGAGGACATTAAGTAGTGTGAAAAAGGTCAACTCATTTGGGTACTCCCATGTAGTACTTCCTTCATAAAGCCTTCTGTCTGACAAAAACTTTGAAAAATCACTAAGGAAGATTGGCTAGGCAAATAAATTTGAACTTGTGCATGGGGAAATTATTTGGACATATAAACATGCCCAAAAAGGTTGTGAGTCAATAGGAGAAATATAAATGACACTTCCTTCAGAAAGTGACATTGAGGGCAGATTAGGAAATGAAATATTGGGGAATTATTTTTGAACATGGCAATGAAAAGTTTTTCCATATTGGATCAAGATATAACCCAAACAATTTATGAGAATTACTTGGGAATTTTTGGAGTGAGGGAAATATAGGTTGCTTCACAACCTAGGGCAATTTGAGTTATTCCTTTAATAGAAAAGGAATATCCCCAATAAAAATAATATTATGATTTGGGCTAGGATAGAAATGACAGGGTCTAGGGAAGTATTTGGGAATGGCAAGCCACTCTGGATGCAAAGAAGAGATCATCTTCTTCGGTTTCCAGACCACAAAGCCACGAAAAAGAAAAACTCAGGCAAAAACCTCGGAAAAACAAAAGAAAAATAAAGGGCCAAAAATCAGGCTGTCACACAATCATCTAGCCATCTACTTCTTGTGACGCTCCCGCCACTGCTCTGTGGCTCGATCCCTCGGCTGGGTCATGAACAAGACACTTCCTCATGTCAACGATCCGCCTGTACATCTCGTAGCTTATGTACGCGTCATTGGCACGACACCTCCTATAGCCATTAGAACAAAGACACGTGGAGTCACGTGAATGGTTAAAATAACGCACACGATTTGAATTATACAAATGTTTGCCAAGTTATAGTGGCAGCTATTTGTTCGAAAATGCCTTTGTTGGCTGTTATTCGAGTGCTTCTTCTCTCAAAATGGACACGAAAAATACCACATCATGTTGGGTGCCATTCCATAATAGCATGTTAAGTTTCATGAATTTCAGATGAGTTTTGGATTTGCTAGAATTTAAAAACAAAGTATCTCAAATTTTCCCGGCAATCAACAGTGCTGTAGTGTTTGAAATACACTCCCTGTTCTTGCATGGGACATAAGCATGCACCCAAGGACAAAGAATTGATTTTTCAACCAATTTATATGCACTCGAGCATGTGCATGTAGTTCAAATTTGAATTATGCACACAAAATGCCTAGAAAACTCAGTTAATGTATAAAAATGTCCAAACGAACCCCGAAAAATTGCAAAATTTAACACAACACTCCTGTTGTTCTATGTTGACACTAGAAAAATTTTGAAAGCAATAAGAGGCAGTGGATATCATTTCATCCCCGAAGGTGGGACATTCCTACCGAAACCATAAGGCTTGTTGTGAGAAGCTCTTGTTTGTGAGAAGCTTATACCCAAACCTGCCCCGAATGGGATAAAAAAAATTACCACGACTTGTCGATGCCGCTCCATGATAGCATGCCAAGTTTCATGAATTTCAGATGAGTTTTGAATTTACTAGAATTAAAAAACCAGGAATCTCAATGTTTGCGGATGAGTGACGGTGGCAGGGTGTTTGACATTCATTCCCATTCCTTGCATGGGACCTAAGCATGCAACCGAGGACAAAGATTTGATTTTTCAACCAATTTATATGCATTAGAGCATGTGCATGTAGTTCAAATTTGAATTATGCACATAAATGCATCAAAAAATCAATTAATGCATAAAAATGTCCAAACGAACCCCGAAAAATCCCAAAAATTGACACAACACTCCTATTGTTCTATGTTGACACTAGAAAATATTTGAAAGCAATAAGAGGCAGCGGATATTGTGTCGTCCCGAAAGGTGGGACGTTCCCTACCGAAACCACCAGGCTTGTTGTGAGAACCTTTCTTTGTGAGAAGCATATCGCCAAACGTGCCCCAAATGGGACAATATTTTTACCATGTCATGTTGATGCCGCTCCATGGTAGCATGCCAAGTTTCATGAATTTCAGACAAGTTTTGGATTTACTAGAATTTAAAAACAAGGAATCTCAATGTTTGTTGCTGAGTGACGGTGGCAGGGTGTTTGACATTCATTCCCATGTCTTGCATGGGACCTAAGCATTTAACCAAGGACACATATTTGAATTTTCAACCAATTTATATGCATTAGAGCATGTACATGTAGTTCAAATTTGAATTGTGCTCATAAATGCATTGAAAATGCAATTGATGCATGAAAATGTCCGAACGAACCCCGAAAAATACCAAAAATTCACATGACACTCCTATTGTTCTATGTTGACACTAGAAATTTTCTGAAAGCAATAAGAGGCAGCGGATATCGTTTCGTCCCCAAAGGTGGGACGTACCCTACCGAAAACATCAGGCTTGTTATGAGAGCCTTTGGTTTGTGAGAAGCATATCCCCAAACCTGCCCCAAATGGGACAATATTTTTACCACGACACCATGATAGCATGCCAAGTTTCATGAATTTCAGACGAGTTTTGGATTTACTAGAATTTAGAAACCGGGAATCTCAATGTTTGCGGCCGAGTGACGGTGGCAGGGTGTTTCACATTCATTCCCATTTCTTGCATGGGACCTAAGCATGAAACCAAGGACACAGATTTGAATTTTCAACCAATTTATATGCATTAGAGCATGTGCATGTAGTTCAAATTTGAATTGTGCTCATAAATGCATTGAAAATGCAATTAATGCATAAAAATGTCCAAACGAGCCCCAAAAAATGCCAAAATTTGACACGACATATTGTTCTATGTTGACACTAGAATTTTTTTGAAAGCAATAAGAGGCAGCAATATCGTTTCGTCCCCAAAGGTGGCACGTACCCTACCGAAACCATCAGGCTTGTTGTGAGAGCCTTTGGTTTGTGAGAAGCATATCCCCAAACTGCCCCAAATGGGACAATATTTTTACCACGGCATGTTGATGCTTCTCCATGATAGCATGCCAAGTTTCATGAATTTCAGAAAAGTATTGGATTTACTAGAATTTAAAAACCAGGAATCTCAATGTTTGGGGTCGAGTGACGGTGGTAGGGTGTTTGACATTCTTTCCCATTTCCTGCATGGGACCTTAGCATGCAACCAAGGACACAAATTTGAATTTTCAACCAATTTATATGCATTAGAGCATGTGCATTAGTTCAAATTTGAATTGTGCACATAAATGGATTGAAAACACAATTAATGCATGGAAATGTCAAAACGAACCCCGAAAATCCCAAAAATTGACACAACACTCGTGTTGTTCTATGTTGACACGAGAAACATTTTGAAAGTAAGAAGAGGAAACATATATCGTTTAGTCCCCCAAGGTGGCACGTACCCTACTGAAACCATCAGGCTTGTTGTGAGAGAAGCTCTTGTTTGCGAGAAGCTTATACCGCACACCTTCCCAAAATGGGACAATATTTTTACCATGGCATGTCTCTGCCATTCCATGATATCATGTCAAGTTTCATGAATTTCATACGTGTTTTCGATTTAATAGAGTGTTAAAAGCATGTATCTCAATGTTAGCAGCTGAGCGATAGTGTCAAGGTGTTTGTCATTCATTCTCATTTCTTGCATGTGACCTAAGCTTGCAACCAAGGACAAACATTTGATTTTGCAACCCCTTTTTATGGACTGGTGCATGTGGTTTAATTTTGAATTGTGCACCTGAAATGCCTAGAAAACCAAGTTACCGTATGAAAATGTCCAAAGGAACCCTGAACAATTCCAATTTTTTTACGACACACATATAGTTGCATGTTCACTGCAGATAAAAGATCTAGCAATTCAAACAACGTCCATTGCCGCAATAACCCCATTCTGTAATTCAAATAAAAATTAAAAATCAAGTTGATCCCCCACAGCTTATTATCACAAACCATGTGAGATGCAGCTCAAAATATCCTGGAGCACCGTCAGTGTATAGTACGCCTATGGCTTACGTGAGAAGGTGCGTTGGCTACAGTCCACATCCGGCGTGTCAAGAACACTAGCTCGCTACCCAAATATCATTTCTTTGTTCAATTGTCGCCGTGTTGGGAACATAGTAATTTCAAAAATTTCCTACGATCACGCAAGATCTATCTATAGGTGATGCATAGCAGCAGGAGGGGAGAGTGTTGTCTACATACCCTCGTAGACCGAAAGCGGAAGCATTATGACACCGCGGTTGATGTAGTCGTACGTCTTCATGATCCAACCGATCATAGCACCGAAGATACGGCACCTCCGTGATCTGCACACGTTCAGCTCGGTGACGTCCCACAAACTCTAGATCAAGCAGAAGTCGAGAGAGAGTTTCGTCAGCACGACAACATGGTGACGGTGATGATGAAGTTACCGGGGTGGAAATCTGTGGAGGGGCACACCGCAGACGGCTAAACAAACAACTTGTATGTTCTAGGGTGCCCCTTGCCCTCGTATATAGAGGAGCAAGGGGAGGCCGGCTGGCCCTCCTAGGCGCGACCCCAATAGGGGAATTCTACTAGGACTCCAAGTCCTAGTAGGTTTCCACCTAAAGGGAGAGAGGGGGAAGGAAGGAGGGGAGAAGGGGAGGAAAGGGGGGCGCCGCCCCCACCTTCCTTGTCCTATTAGGACTCAAGGGGAAGGGGCGCACGGCCTGACCTGGCCTCCCCTCTCTCTCTCTCTCTCCACTAAGGCCCATTGAGGCCCATTAGTCCCCCCGGAGATTCCGACAACCCTCCGGCACTCCGGTTTTATCCGAAACTTCTCCGGAACACTTATGGTGTGCGAATATACTCGTCCAATATATCAATATTTATGTCTCGACCATTTCGAGACTCGTCGTCATGTCCATGATTATATCTGAGACTCCGAACAACCTTCGGTACATCATATCACATAATCTCATAATACCAATCGTCATCGAATGTTAAGCGTGGGAACCCTACAGGTTCGAGAAGTATGTAGACATGACCGAGACACGTCTCCGATCAATAACAAATAGCGGAACCTGGATGGTCATATTGGTTTCTACATATTCTACGAAGAACTTTATCGGTCAAACCGCATAACAACATACATTATTCCCTTTGTCATTGGTATGTTATTTGCCCGAGATTCGATCATCGGTATCTCAACACCTAGTTCAATCTCGTTACCCGCAAGTCTCTTTACTCGTTCCATAGTACTTCATCCCGCAACTAACTCATTAGTTACAATGCTTGCAAGGCATATAGTGATGAGCAGTACCGAGAGGGCCCAGAGATACCTCTCCTATCTATGCCAACCGAACAAACACCTTCGGAGACACCTGTAGAGCACCTTTATAATCACCCATATATGTTGTGACGTTTGGTAGCACACAAAGTGTTCCCCCGGTATTCGGCAGTTGCATAATCTTATAGTCTGAGGAACTTGTATAAGTCATGAAGAAAGCAGTAGCAATGAAACTGACACGATCATAATGCTAAGCTAACGGATGGGTCATGTCCATCTATGGTTAGGAAACATAACCATCTTTGATTAACGAGCTAGTCAAGTAGAGGCATACTAGGGACTATATGTTTTGTCTATGTATTCATACATGTACTAAGTTTCCGGTTAATACAATTCTAGCATGAATAATAAACATTTATCATGAATCAAGGAAATAAATGATAACTCTATTATTGCCTCTAGGGCATATTTCCTTCAGTCTCCCACTTGCACTAGAGTCAATTATCTAGATTACATTGTAATGATTCTAACACCCATGGAGCTTTGGTGCTAATCATGTTTTGCTCGTGGAAGAGGCATAGTCAACGGGTCTGCAACATTAAGATCCGTGTGTATCTTGCAAATATCTATGTCCCCTTCCAACACTTGATGACAGATGGAATTGAAGCGTCTCTTGATGTGCTTGGTTATCTTGTGAAATCTGGATTCCTTTGCCAGGGCAATTGCACAAGTATTGTCACAAAAGATTTTTATTGGACCCGATGCACTAGGTATGACACCTAGATCGGATATGAACACCTTCATCCAAACTCCTTCATTCGCTGCTTCCGAAGCAACAATGTTCTCCGCTTCACACGTAGATCCCGCCACGATGCTTTGCTTGGAACTACACCAACTGACAGCTCCTCCATTCAATAAAATACATATTCGGTTTGCGACTTACAATCATCCGGATTATTGTCAAAGCTTTCATCGATGTAACCATTTACAGCGAGCTCTTTTTCACCTCCATAAACGAGAAACATATCCTTAGTCCTTTTTAGGTATTTCAGGATGTTCTTGACCGTTGTCCAGTGCTCCACTCCGGGATTACTTTGGTACCTCCCTGCTATGATTTTAGCAAGGCACACATCAGGTCTGGTACACAACATTGCATACATGATAGAACCTATGGCTGAAGCATAGGGTATGACTTTCATTTTCTCTCTATCTTCTGCAGTGCTCGGGCATTGAGTCTGGCTCAACTTCACACCTTGTAACACATGCAAGAACCCTTTCTTTGACTGATCCATTTTGAAATTCTTCAAAACTTTATCAAGGTATGTGCTTTGTGAAAGTCCAATCAAGTGTCTTGATCTATCTCTATAGATCTTGATGCCCAATATGTAAGTAGCTTCTCCGAGGTCTTTCATAGAAAAACTCTTATTCAGGTATCCCTTTATACTATTAAGAAATTCTATATCATTTCAAGTCAACAATATGTCCTCCACATATAATATCATAAATGCTACCGAGCTCCCACTCACTTTCTTGTAAATACAAGCTTCTCCAAAAGTCTGTATAAAATGATATTCTTTGATCACACTATCAAAATGTTTATTCCAACTCAGAGAGGCTTGCACCAGTCCATAAATGGATCGCTGGAGCTTGCACACTTTGTTAGCACCCTTTTGTCAGTGGAAACGACACCTATGGATCACTGGAATCCCTACTAAGGTCGGCGGGCGCGAGGTTGTGAAATGAGCGGGTCTAGGAGTCAGCACATAGATCATTTACCCAGGTTCGGGCCGCGAGGATGTGTAATACCCTAGTCGTGCTTTGGTGTATATTTGAGTGTTCTTGACCTCTTGAACTAGTTGCAGCGTGTGTGTAGTCCAAAAGAGCCGAATCCCCCTCTAATATGCCCCAGGCCTCCTTTTAGAGAAAGGGAGGGCGCCACAGTGGCACACAAGAGGTGGAAAGGTGTACAGTGGCTGAGTCTATCCTCTGGCCCCGTCGGACAAATGCATTTAATGCACTGCCGACGTGCCCTTCTTGCTATATCGGGGATGGGCAGGAAGCTCGTCCCAGCTGTCGCCTTGCTTCGTCACGCGTTTGGGCCAACAGGGCGTGTGGTGCCATGTAGGCCGGTAGGCTGCTGAGCTGGTGTGGTGGCAGTGTCTTCACAAAGATTTGTATGCCACCACACAGGTGCTTGCTGAGTCGGTTTAGAGGCTGCACGTCTCCACGCGGGTGCTCGCCTAGCTAGCTAGCTGGCAACTGCATGGGAATGGTGATGGGGTCTTGGCAGACGTGGGCTTGGCTGCGGCCCTGCTGACGTCCTCGACAAGGGTCTTGCCGGGGTCCTAGCATGGGTCTTGCCGTGACATTGCGGTCGTCCCCGGCAAGGATCTTACCGAAGGTCTCATGGATTTCCTCGGCAATGAACTTGCTGAGGATCGTCGTCTTCTGGCCTTCATCTGAACTTGCCGAGGTGCCTCCCGTGCCTTGGTTCCAATGTGGTTGACAGCGTTGGAACTCTTGGGCTCAGGGGTGGCACACTCTGCTGGCGTTGGGCAAGTTGAACTGGCAAGCCTCTTGCCGGGGCTATGAAGGCTGTCCCGGCGAGGATCTCTCCGGGGGAGCCTACCTCGGCCTTTTGCTCTTTGTGTCTCTGGTCCTTGCGTTTCTTTGATTGTCTTGCACCTTCGGCTTCCCTCCTCTGCCCTGCTAAGTGTGGTTGCGGCGTGGCTCTGACTGCCCGTGCACACATAAAGGGGTACAAAGGAGAGCCCCTACTTTTGTACACCGACAGGAGCCCCCAGCCCTGGGCCACACATAAGCGCAACACGTTGTTGGGCTAGGCCCAGAACGGTGCTTGGGCAGGTGGGACGGATTTTTACCGCGGTAACTTCTTCGTCCGCTGCGCTTCCACACAACCCGCGTTGAATGCATGACGTGGGGGTCGTGCTCAGAATGACCGCAGCATGCTTGCATCATCCATGGTGATCAGTAAAGACACGGCTTGCGTGTTCCCTCGGAAAGGCAGAGCCGCCGCTCATTTACTCTCTCCGTCTTGGAACCGTCGTTCCATGTTTCCCACTACGCTTGATCCTTACGCCATGTATGCCGCAATCACGGTGCGGGGCATGTGACAGACGCATGGAATATGGGAAGGCGTGCATGTGCCGATACTCACGCGCCTTCAAATGGGTGGGGAGGGTGGTCGATGGCCTCACCTGCTACCACTTTAATGAGCCGGATTCGGGTGGGATCTTCAGGGGCGTAGAGACAGTCTTTCGGCCTCCCTGCCCAACTATAAAAAAGGGACTCAGGGGCAGGAGGAAAAGCATCTCTCTGCGTCCCCCCTGTCTCCATCCTCACCGATGGTCATGGCGAGGGGGCATGGCCGCGCCTGTTCTTCTATGGAGGCGACCAGGTCCTCCTCCCGCCAGAGAGCTACAACGGTCAAGGAAGAGCTATATGCCCAGGGGCAAAGGCCATGCTCGAGGTGGGGCTGCTGGACGAGGCCGTGGTCGGCGAGGCGGTTGAGGCAGAGGTGGGCGCAGAAGTGGGATGCCTACGCCGTCTCCGTCTCCGTCGCCATCTCCTCCACCAATTCCTCCTGCTTCACCGAGTGGCCACGTCAGGGACTCGGTGCTCGAGTTTATCCTGCAGCCGCGTGGGCCGCCACGCCGCCACCTTCGTCTTCCCCGGGCGCTCGCGAGTATGCTGGAGTTCGACCAGCCACCGCAGCAGAGGCTTCACATGACGGGGTGTTGCCATGGCAACATGTGGGTGAACACAGGGTTCCCCGCCCCTCAAGTGATGCTCCTTCACCGGGGCTGGAAAACATTTGCACGTGCCCATTGCTTGACGGGTGGGCACGTCCTCTGCTTCAAGCTAGGGGAGTGTTATTTGCTCTCTGTCAAGATCTTCGGGCGCTCGGGACATAGGCTAGGGTGTTGTGCGGAGAGCTTGACTGATGGCAAAAGCTCCTCTTCGGGAGAGAGTGATGAGGAGGATAGCGACAACGATGACAACGGTAGTGGGCGGGAGGATGACGGGTCCGACTAGCCGTCGGGCGCACTGTTCTAGGACGACGCCGGCAGCACCATCATCTACATCACCAGCTGCTTGAACTTCTTGGGGTCACCTCCTTGGGCGGCTGGCGTTGGAGGGACGGGGAAGACGAAGAATGCGGGTGGCGGGCCGTCAAGTCCGAGTACACGGTTACCGACGCCTTCATAGCGTATTGGCGGCCCGCTGCCTCATCTTTCGGCTCTTCTCCCGGCACCATCATCACCAGCTCTCTTCTAGGCGGCCGCCGACATGTTCTCTTGGCGTCTTCTGCTGCTCGTACCTCGCCTAGGCACTCCTTTTGCCCTCCTGTCATCTTGTTCCATTTCCTGGGGAGAGGGACAAGAAAGGGATTACGGGCATCTTATCTCTTTTTAGTTTTTAAGGTTATGGGAACTTGTCAGATTTAAACCTCGTAATCCCCTTGCTCATGTTTACATTCCGTACGAACTGTACCTATATGGGACGTATTAATAAAAAAAGGGGTGCTTGCTGGGTTCTTTGTGCGTGGCGTAGCTCCCCATCCAAGCGTAGCTCCCCATCCAGGCGAGGATGGCGGGTTGCGTGTCTGAATCGACTACCCAGGGCTCAGTTGAGTCGCGTCTCATGAGCGTCTCTTGCCTTCGCGCGTGGGATGCTGCGAGGGTCCACCACACAGCTACGTTCGCATGCCTTTCGGCCTGCCAAATGCGGCTGCTGCTCACCAACGCCTTCTGTAGAGCACTTTGGCAGCTCAGGAGGCCAGGCACCACGCGGTCCTGGCAGAGATGGAGATGGTCCTCGAAGAACAGCCCGGACCCCTAGAGCTTCCCGAGGCTCAGGGCTCCGGCCGCTCGTGAGGATCGGCCTCTTCACCGCGCATCGTCAGCTACTTCAACACCCGATCTACAATGGTATCAGGTGACATCTTTCGAGTTCCATTTCAGCTGGGAGCACCCTCAGGGCTGCATTATTCCCAGGTCCCGTAGGTCTATCCCTGTGGCATGTATCTATTTTGCTTGTGTCTTCAGTTTACCTTGCTGGGGGCGTCCCTCGGGCTGCATCATCCCCAAGCCGCTCGGGCCTGACCTAGTGGCGTGTATCTTTCCTGCATCTATCTAAGCTGATTTGCTCTTCATGCTTAACCTGCTTGTGATAATCGCCTGCTCGATTGACACCTACCTTTGGAGCCGCTCGCACTGGCACGGCGCTTGTGCATGGGTCCGTCCCTGCAGCATCGACAAATCTGAGTGGTCGAGCTCTGGCCCGCGGCAGCCACGCAAGCGTCACCTCACCAGGCCCTCAGTGCCCACACAACGCTCTCAGAGCAACCAATGGTCGGCCGGCAATCGTAATGGCAACCCTTGCTTCTCTTGTGATTAGTTTACATGAACTACCTGAGGAATAATGTGGGGGGCGTCGCGAGCTCTATCTCTCTCTTACCCGTGCGATCCGCTTGCGCGTTAAAAGGGGGCGCTTGAGCATCGCGACTCAGAAGCCCTTACTAGCTCTCCAGCCCTCACCCCCTGGCCTTGTTCATGGCATCGCGACCTAGCATACCAGCGGTGGTTGAGCTCACTTGAGGGCCGGGACCTAAGGACGCAGAGCACGAAGGAGAGTGCGGAGAAGGGAGGAGAAGCTCACGAAGGCTTAACCCAACTACGTCTCAGTTGCCGACGCGCAAGTCTGGCACCTCGCGAAGGAACGGCTCCATGCTTTCGAGATTAGTTTCGCTCCTGGAATAGCTAATCGATGCGACGCCAAACCCCCACTTAATGCGGCTCTGTGGCCGCAACGTTTCCTTCCTTTCTCACCTTTTGGTGACTGCTTGAGCGCTAAAGTGGACCTCCTGAGCATTGCGCCTCAGGGGCTCTTACTGGACCTCGTACCACTCACCTCCTGCCCTTGACCACGGCATCACGACCTGGCATACCAGCGACGGCTGAAGCATGCCTGGGGACTGGGACCTGTCAGCGTAGAGCACCAAGTCGTCATGAGGTTAGAAAGGGGGAACCAAGCCGGGATAGGACAAGCATTTGCATCACTTCATAATAAGGATAATATCAACCAAAAGCATTACAGACGCTTTACATGCCCTCATGGGGTGCCTTCTCAATTCCTCGCAGGGAGAAAAATGCGCTAATCCTAGGGATCCATAACTACACGCGCCCCCATGGCTGACGCCATCATCAACAGTGGGCCACGGGAGGCCGGCGCCAACCCCATCCAGATCAGCTGTGCCGGCGGCCTGATGCGGCCGCCTTGCTCCGAGCATGACGCGAGCTCGGGGGCACGTAGCTGTCGTATCCAGAGTCGTGAAGAGCTCGGGAGAGTCGTTGGACTCCCAAGCATCGCCGCTGCTGCCGGAGGAGCCACTGGGGAAGCGGATGGCAGGCCTAGCCCTTGCCACATCGACGTACTGGTTGCCTCCTCTGGGGCAGCACTCTAGCCGGCGGCCTTCTGCTTGGAAGACCATGAAAAGCATCAAGGGGGCGCCATTTATTCGAAAATAATCACGAGGGCACCCCCTGTTCGGTAGACCCGGGCGATCTCGAACCAGCCTTGGGTCATGGAGACCTTGCCTGGAGCGACGACTTCAACCTCCGCTCCGGAGGCCGGGGTACCGCAGTCGGCATGCTGCAACTAAAGCTCGAGGGGCCCCCGCGGCGGCATCTCGAAGGCGAAGAAGGGAGGAAAGCGGATCCAGGTGCCTGGAGGCATTGCAGCGTGGAGCACGAGCTCGCGAGAGGAGTCCGCGGCGTGGACTCCGGGAGCAACGGCGCGCACTGCCATAGCTCGTCGGTGTCGCCGGCGGCGCGGGCGGCGCCACTTGGCATCTTCTTCTCTAGAGCCCTCAACCCGGGTGTACAGAGGTTGGGGAAACCTAGGAGGTGGCCGCTCATAGCAAGGTCTCGATGTCTCCAGCCTTGCGACCTCGTCGTGGCGGCCAGGGACCGGCCGCTTCTTCGACGAGAGTGGGTCGGGCCCCTCCCGGGGGGCCTTTCCTTTCTCCTCGGCTGAGAACCTGCGGATCAGTGCCATTGGCGGTGAGATGGAGGGGGAGAGAGTAAGAAGAAGCGAGCAGAGCAGATGGACTGCAGGGGCTTGCGCCTCTCTGTACTTATAGTCCAGAGGAGGCCAACCGTCGGCCTCCACGATCGCAGGTACTCATGACTCTTCTTGCATGCAGCAGGGACTCGTCAAGTCAGGCAGTTACCGAGGCAGCGTGGGGAAGTGGAGACGCCCATGTCCAATCAGCCGCCACGCAGCAACCAAGGCCGTAGGCCGTTGGGGCCCACGGCGCTCCACACTTGCCCTTTAGCTTCGCTGCTAAGCCAAGTCCAAGCGCGCCTTGGGCTCGGGGGCTACTGTCGGGGTTCTGGGAACGGGGGTGCCCACACTTGCCTGCCTGGGGCCTGCAGCGTGGCTCAAGCAGTGCCCCAGTACGGCCCGTCTTCATCAACCCAAGCTCAATACCCTCGCGAGGGGCCAAGCCTCATGGGGCGTACGACGCAAGGCTTCCTCAGGGGCGGCCTCACCAGGCAGGCTCGTGAGGAGGCGGAGAGATCAACGCAGGGGTACCTCGCGAGGTGCTCATGACACAAGCCATGATGATCGAGACCAGGCAGGCGCCAAGAGGGCGCCAGCCGGTGCAGCGTCCTTGTTTCCTCTTTGGTACAAAGGGGGCAAGCGCAGGCGTAGAGTACCGAGGCATCAAACAAAGGTTACCATATCGGTGCAACAAGACCAAGACCAATGGAGCGGCAGGATGGAGGTCACGGTGGAGCTGAAGACCGCGTCATCGCCAGTGCCTTTGGCAGTCGAAGACCAACTTTAGTCAGGATAGCTTGTACTAGTTGTTCCCCTTCAAAATGTCCGTTGTTGGCTCCCTTCCCGCTCAATATTTGGGAAGAGGGCCAGGGCCTCTATATATAGAGACAGCCACCACAGTAGGAAGGGAATCTCATCGGGGGACGATTAAATCCACCCCAAGTAGAACACCGCGCCAGCTCATGAACACCCCTCGCGAGGCTATTATTCCTCTGTACTGTTCTTCATCAGCCCCACAGGCAATCCACCACCACACACACTAGATTAGGGTATTACACCACAATGATGGCCCGAACCAGTGTAAACCTCGGAAATAAATCTTCGTGCGCACCCCAAAGTTCAAACCTTAAGGGTTTTGCCGGAACCCGATATCCGACAGTGCCACGGAAGCGAAACAAACCTTACTGTCGAGGTCTTGGATGTATTGCATGAAGGTGCCGCTTGTGAACTGCGTGCCGTTGTCGCTGATGACTCTGTTTGGCAGACCAAAATGGCAGACTAGCCCTTTGAAGAATTTGACGGCTGACTGTGCTGTCACCTACCTCACTGCTTCCACCTCAAAAGTACTCAAAGCCCCCGATAGCACGGGGGAAAGGGCCCAGTATGTCAAGCCCCCAGACCGAAAATGGCCAGGAGAGATGGATTGTTTGAAGGGCTTGATCTGGCTAATGAAGCTCTTTGAATGGAACTGACACGCTTCACACTTGGTTACTAGTGCTATTGCATCCTGGAGGGCAGTGGGCCAGAAGAAACCCTGCCGGAAGGCCTTGCCCGCAAGGGCCCTCAACCCTATGTGGGAGCCACATATGCCTCCATGTATCTCTGCCAACAGCCCAAGTCCTTCATCCGGGGGAATGCACTTCAATTTCACACCGTTTGGCCTTTGTCTGTACAGAATGTTGTCAACAAACTGATACATGGCAGACCGATGGGCTACATTCTCTGCTTCTTCCTGCTCCTCAGGAAGATCCCCTATTTGGAGGAATCGAGCAATATGTTGTGCCCATGCCGGAGCCTGGGGCTCGACATCAAGGACTAAACGCATTTCCACTGCCATGGGAGCGGTTGTCTCTACGGCCAGGGCTTGACGCCCTGTCGGAGTCGGTTGCCCTATGGCAGGCTTAGTGTCCACGGCAACATCTTTCCAGCGGCTCCTGGGAGCTCGGTGGGAAAGGACTTGCCGGGGCCTGATTTCCTCCGCTTGTTCTGCTCTATCGATGGTTCAATGGATGGTTGAGTTAACTTAAGCACAAAAGTACCTGGTTCCACAGGTAGTTTGAAAGCAGCACGCTTCGACAGGTAGTCGGCGATGTCGTTCTCCATTCGGGGAACATGCTCCGCCTGTATACCGTCAAAACGCTCCTCCAGATTCCTCACCTCATCTACGTAGGCTTCCATCAATGGGCTTTGATAATCCTTGTTGACTTGCCTGACGGCAAGCTGTGAATCACCCCTGACGATGAGCTTCTTGATCCCGAGGTCTGTCGCGATCCTAAGACCGGCAAGCAACCCCTCGTATTCTGCAGTGTTGTTCCACGACATCTCCCTGGGAAAGTGCATCTTGATCACATACTTGAGGTGCTCTTCGGTAGGTGTGACGATCAGCACACCAGCACCAGCGCCTTGCAGCGCGAAAGCCCTATCAAAGTACATAATCTAGTTGTGACTAGTTTCCTTGCCAGGAAGAGTGGTCCTCTGGATCTCTTCATCGGGCGTCGAGGTCCACTCTGCAATGAACTCTGCCAAGACTCGGTTCTGGATCGTCGAAGTACTTTTAAACTTCAAACCAAAGCTTGACAGCTCCAAGGCCCATTCCACAATCCTCCCGGTTGCGTCCGGGTTATGCAATATCCGTTGCAACGGGAGGTGAGTGACAATGGTGATCTCGTGCGCTTGGAAGTAATGACACAACTTCCTCGAGGCCATAAGGAGGACGAACAGCAATTTCTGCACACCGGAGTACCTTGACCTAGCCCCGTGCAAGAGGGAGCTGACAAAGTAAACCGGGTGCTTCATCATCCTCTTCTTCTGCACCACTTCATTTGGTTGCGCAGGCCCTGTCCCGCCGGCACCGGACCCTGCCGGGGGCCTCGCCTTGCCAGTACTAGGCCTTGCTGGGGGAGCTCTGCCTTACCATCCGCCAGTCCTGCCATTTCCACAGCCCCTTCATCAACCTCCCTCTACGCTACTAGCGCGGTGCCGACCACTTGATTCGTTGCCGCTAGTTACAGCAGCACTGGCTCTTGTGGTCTAGGCGCAACCAGTATCGGCGTGGAGGAGAGGTATTTCTTTAAGGCCTGCAACGCTGCTTCGGCCTCTGGGGTCCATTCCATTGGGCCCGCCTTTTTCAACATTTTGAAAAAGGGAAGGGCACATTCAGCAGATTTGGAAATGAATCTGCTCATGGCGGCAACGCATCCAGTGAGCCGACGCACATCCTTGATCTGCCTAGGCACTACAATCTGCTCAATGGCCTTGATCTTGTCTGGATTCGCCTCGATCCCATGCTGTGACACAAAGAACCTGAGAAGTTTGCCGGACTGAACGCCAAAGACACACTTCTCAGGGTTCAGCTTGAGGTTGACCTTGCATAGATTTGCAAAAGTTTCTTCCAAATCTTGTACAAGTGTTGCCTTGTCCTTAGTTTTGACCACTATGTCAACCATATAAGCTTCCATAATTCTATGTAGCTGGGGCTCAAAACTAATTTGTACTGCTCTTGCAAATGTTGAGACAACACTCTTCAATGCGAAAGGCATCCGTAAAAAGCAATACGTACCACACGGGGTAATGAATGTTGTCTTCTCTTCAACTTCTCTCCTCATAAAAATCCGGTGGTATCATGCACTACAAAAAAAGACACATCCGTGACATTTAGGGCCGAACGATTTCTTTTTTCTGTCATACATATGACACTTCTATGACGATAATTGTGACAAAACCCGGTATCATCATAGATGTGGTGGGCTCCTACTTCTATGACAAAGAATCATGACAGAAAATGGGCTTTTCGTCCTGGCGGGCCGGAGACGTAGCTGCATGACATTCTTTGGGTCGTCCATGACAGAAAAAACTGTGGTAAAAGCGAGGGGGAGGAAAATTTTGGGGAGTTACTGGTTACGGTGGGAGGTCGGGGCTGAGCGATGCGCGTTTCTCTCGTACACGTCCGAGGCGTTGGCTCTAACTGAACCCGAGCGAGGCATTGGGCTCTAACTGAACCCGATCAATTGCACTGTAGGCTACGCGTTACTGAACCCGAGTGATCAATTGATGGCTGTTAACTGAACCTGATCGAGCGATTCCTTCGCTACTGCTGCTAACTGAAGCGGATCGATTGGATGAATAGTGA
>NC_041385.1:269545522-269555250 GCF_002162155.2 Triticum dicoccoides | reverse complement strand
GGTGGCGTTGCCTCTGGATGAACAGGACCCCGTGGCGTGGAGGGATGGATGAACAGTAGACGGTGGAGGGGTGCCCGTGGAGGGGTGGTTGAACAGGACCCCGTGGTGAGGAGGGCTGGATGAACAGTAGATGATGGAGGGGTGCCCGTGGAGGGGTGGTTGAACAGTAGCCAATGGAGTAGCGCGCGGTGGAGGCTGGATGAACAGGAGCCCGTGGAGGCTGGAGGAGGTCGACGGTAGCCCGTGGAGGTTGGAGGAGGTCGACGGTGGAGATGAACAGTATCCCGTGGAGTCCCGTTTTGTGCACCCCTCCCGATGAACAGGACCCCTGTTTCGACCGTAGGAGGTTCGTTTCATCTGTGTTGCGCTATGCCACACCCCTCCCGGTCAATAGGACCCCCGTTTTGACCGTAGGAGGTCCGTTTCCTCCGTTTTGCAGTACGCCACACCCCTCCCGATCAACAGGACCCCCGTTTCGACCGTAGGAGCTCCGTTTCCTCGGTTTTGCGGTACGCCACACCCCTCCCGATCAACAGGACCCCGTTCCGAATGTAGGAGGTCCGTTTCCTCCGTTGTGCGGTACGCTAGGCCTCGTTTACATTGCCTGTTCCATCCAAGCCCTCCCGATGAACACGCCCACGCATTCCGTTCCGACCCAGCTGGTTGGCTCCCATGCGTTCCGTTGCCTCCCGATGAACTCGACGCATTCCATTGCCTCCCCATGAACATGACACATTCCGTTGCCTCCCCATGAACACGACGACGACGCTGTTTCTCCATTCCGACCCAGGCATGTACATGAGCCCTGGCCGTACGTAGGCGCGAGTAGGCATTCGAGACCTCACCCGTATGTACACATACATGGCCGTATTTTCTTTCTTGCACCCTGGCCGCTGTAAGTACATGTACATGCTACGTGCACGCCCCTACTATGACACATGCGCACCTCTAAATCGACCAGTATATATGTACGTACATGTTCGCGACCAGAATGACAACGCTACGTACGCTTCGACCAGGTGGGTCCCGACTGTCAGCCACTTCCTTGCGTGTGATGATGTAGCTGGTGGGTCCCAGCAGTAAGGGGGGGGCGAATCTTTTTGTTTTGCCCGGACGCACTTCCTTGTGTGTGAATATGTAGCTGGTGGGTGCCAGCAGTCAGGGGGGCGAATCGTTTTTTTTTTGACACACTTCCTTGCGTGCGAAGATGTAGCTGGTGGGTCCTAGCAGACAGGGGAAACGTTTTTTTTGTGAAATATGGTGGCCCGTCCGGTGGGTCCCCGCTGTCAGGTGGAGGAATAATTATTTTGCGCGTAATAAGGAGGCACTTCCTTGCTGCGGCCGTGGACCCAGCTGCCAGCCTCTCCACGTACATTCCATGTCCGATGGAAGCCATTCCTTGACCACATTGACCACGCTGCAACGAGAGCACCAGGGCGGTGGACGATGGCACGACCGGTGCTTCTTTGGGCGGCTGGAGCAAGAAGATCAGAGGTTGAAGAAGCACTACGTCCGTTGGATGGACATCGTATGGTCACTGGAGCTAGAATCGTTCATATATTGAATAAAGTTGACAAAGGCCTCCGTCCTAGTCAACTTAGTCGGCCCACAAGTCAGCCTCCCACCTCCCAGCTAGCAGGGGGGTATTCATTTTTTTGTGCGTAATAAGGAGGCACTTCCGATGGGTCCGAGCTGACAGCGGGGGGGCGTTTTTTTGCGAAATACGGTGGCTCGTCCTGTGGGTCCCAGCAGTCAGGGGGAAACGTTTTTTTCGCGAAATACTGGTGACCCGTCCGGTGCGTCCCTGCTTTCAGGTGGAGGAATAATTATTTTCCGCGTAATAACGAGGCACTTCTTTCACTACTAGGAAAAGGCCTACTAGTGGCGCACCAGTTTTTCCTACTAATGGCGCACTACTGGTGCGCCACTAGTACCACGCCACTAGTATTGAATACTAATGGCGCACCACTGCTGCGCCATTAGTATCTGGTATACTAATGGCGCACCACGCCGTGCGCCATTAGTATAGACCAACATGCGCCATTAGTATGTCTCCCAGGGGGCCATATTTACCCATGTGCTTTGGCATACTAATGGCACAGTGTGGGGTGATGCGCCGTTAGTATCCTTTGGCATACCAATGGCGCACTTTGGGGTGATGCGCCATTAGTATGATTGTTAGTTTTTTTTTACTTTTCTGATTTTTGCACAGGTTACAAAATATATTATTGGACAGAATATAGACAGCACCACACAGCAACAGCAGATTCATCGAATACAATAGAAGATTAGTCTCCGAATATGATTCATCATATTAGTCTCCGAATTCAAAAGACCGAACAAAGATTGAACATTACAAGTCTGAAGACCGCGAGTAGCGAGTTTGTCTTCACATTACAAGTTGATATCGATCATCTAAACTACCATCACCTAGCAGAGAGCTGCGGTCATCACGATGAGCATCATCGCGATGAAACTGGTCTTCATCCGGTTCCTCCAACGCTCCCTCCTCTCTCCCGCTAGATAGCGGGCGTATCTAGATTCCGCCTCCGCTCTAGTGGTATACCCTGTGTAACTGTTACCGCTGAAACGGTGAACCTATCTCCGACACTCCTCCCAGTCGTCGTAGACTCCGGGAACCTTACCCTTGTACACGACATACGACGGCATCTCTATGCACAAGCCAAACAACAAACAATACATAGGCAATATATAAGTATGCAACAAAAGGATCGGAAGAGAAAAGCTAGACATTAATAGCACGATTCATGGTCCTACTAATAAATAGCATCGATTACATCTAAGTTGAACGACTGTCCAAACCAAAGAGACATACAAGTTCATTAAAGTTTAATTACAACATGAGCTAATCGATGTTTCATAACTACACATAGCATCACTACTTTGGACTCGACTCATGGGACCGGAGCGTGGATGAAGTCGCCGTCTTTCGTGATGGTCATGAAGTCGCGGGCGTTGTCGGCCTGCATTTGTAGCGTTGTGTCTATCTCACTGTTGGACGGTTGATATCTGAGGTAGAACTGCCCGAGGTACGAAGGACATCTTGATGGATGATTTCTCTAAACTCCGACTGGATGCGAAAGAATTCTTGTCGGAGGTCCACGTCTTGGATTGCCTGCAAGCTTGCGGCCCAATCTTTGACATTATTTGGTAGCAGAAGGTGATTATGGTCCCATATGATCGCCCGCATGTGATGGAGGGCATAGTAGGCATCCTTCTGACCGCCAGGCGGCTGCTTGACGCAGGGGAACATCGTATTATAGGTGAACAAGTGCCTGCCGTACCTACGAACTGGCCTCTTAAAGGTGCCTCCAGATGTGGCGTAGCCGGGGAGAGCATCATCAAGAACTTTCTTGATATATGTGTAGTCTATCTTCGAGTCACGGTCCTATTAGAAATACGTGGCCATGGAATATTTCTGGCTTAAGAGGATGAGTGTGCAATGTGTGCCACTGCATAGAACACGGAATGTTAGGAAAAAAGGAACGATCGAAATCTAAGAAATCATATGTTACGGGGCGGTGAGGGGATGACTTACTGGGGAAAGTAAGGCATGAGGAAGTTATCCTTATCTGGGTTTGCCAGAATGATGCCTTCGAGGTGTGAACTCGTGACTTGCTGGTTCCCAGCGCTGCCCAAGATCTTGGCACGCATGTAGAAGGGGTCGACTATCTGATGTACGGGGTCTTGTCTCGAATGATGCGCATCTCCATACTCAGCGAAAACAGCCGAATGAACGTGTAGTGCAGTGGATGAAGGTTAAACATAGCAAATATGTCATCAAGCCGCAGGACGATCGTACACCCGATGGCGCCATCCACAACTCCCTTGTCCTCTGGCACCTTGGCCACGAAAACCGGGTATGCCACATCATTCTGGGAGAGACGCCAATTCTCCAAAGAAAGAACACTGTCATGCAGACTCCGCATAGCACCGGTTGCGGCATTGAGCATATTTGTCGATAGCATCGCCCTACCCGGCACATGCACCCTCCTCGAGATATCCTTAGGTGAAGGTGGCCCGTCCTGAGCACAGATCGTACTCGGTGCCGGCTGGCTTGCACCGGCGCCCTTGTTAGTCTTTCGTTTCCGTCCCTTCTTCTTGATCTGTTGTAATGGGACCGAGTTCTGCTCACAGACCACCTTCTTGAGCGTGTTGGGGCTGATAATATTTCACATCTCAGCTATCTGAGGCTCGATGAAGGTGGCAGCTGGAGGCGTCTCCTGAGAACTAAACACCAGACGACGCTTGTTGCAATTGGGTTTCTCCGCCGTACCAGCTAGATCGCGGTCGTCTTGGTTGGGTTCTTGAGAAGGAGGCCCGCAGTACTCATCACCGTACACATGCTCGGCAAAGTACTTATCGACATTGGTAAATGTACTATCGTCGTTGTCGTCGTCGTCCGGATCCTGTGCCATATGCATGTCCGGATCCTGTGCCATAGGGATGTTCGGCATGTCCGGTAGCGTTGCGGCGTTCTTGCCATGGCTTGGCGCCGGCACGACTGGCGGTCTTGTCTGTGGGGTGGTGTCCCCCGCCCCCAAACGAATCTGGATCTTCAGCCAAAGCAGGGGCCAGCTTACGTAGGCGCTGAGGGTCATCTCATCATCTTCGTCGGCCCCAGCAGGTCGAATCGAAGGTAACAGCTCGTCGCAGCCTGGCAGCACCCGAACCAGTTCAATCCTATACACTGTGGGTGGCATCGGATTATTGTGGAACACGGGGTTGCCTGGTTGAATGATTCTGCCCTTGGCGACATCGACCAACTCACCGCCCATGAAGTGTAGGGAAGTGCAAGGAACGTCGACGGCACCCTACGAAAACATGTAGGGCGTCAGGGATGCCCAGTCAAAGGCAAGGAGATGAAGTCATCGGCCGAGATACTTACTTACCGTGATGTCGTCGAGCTCGGCTAATGTCGAGGCACCGCCAACGGTGGGCATGCAACTAACGGAGGGGACGCTTGCTAGAGAGGTGCCGGCCGGCGTACACCTGGGTGGATTAAGCTCCAATGCTCGTGCCGGCGCCGGAGACACGAATACCGCCTGTGCCGGAGACACCAATGGCGCCACCTACCCATTGTGCAAGTTGCTGGCCATGAAGCTGGGAACCGGGGGAGGCCCCTGTTGGCCGCCCGCAATCCACATCGTCAACCCATGAATCAACGTAGGCACCAAGGCGGTGAGTGTCGTTCCCAGTTTTTGTTGCACTTGCTCTTGGACAATCTCCGGAATTCGCGCCACTTGTGCCTTGAGTGCTTCAACCTCGCGCGACTGGCTTTCCAAGCTGGTCTTTTTCTCCTTTCGCCCACCAGCGGTATAGTATGACAACCATTTTGTGGACAAGCCTTTGTCGGCCACAGGACCAGCTGATGACGGCTTACTGAGCTTATCCTTGTTTTTCATTATGTTCAACGCCCTATTTAAAGGGGTGTCGAAATGGGAGCTCTGAGACGACCCCGCGCTACTGCTTTCAGCGTCCTGTGGAAGGAACGTGAACCATTTAGAAATACTGGGGATTAATTAGAATGCAATCATATGGAGCTAATTACACGGGGGTGTATTCCTTACCAGAACAAGCTCAAGCGCCCTGGTCTTCGGATCCGTGGTAAGCTCCTTTGTTACCGGGTCCTCCTTGTACCGGGCCCTAAGAAAGTTCCTGGTCTGCTTGTCACGGTATTTCTCGAAGCGGGGCGGTAGGCCTTGCTCGGCATGCTCCGTGTCCTCCTTGTCCCATATAGGCTCCGCCACTCTGTAACCGCCGGGGCCGAGTTGGTGGACCCCTAAGTTCAACTGCCACATTTCTTTCCCCCACTGACTTGATTCGGAGGTTGCGCTGCTCTCGCACTTGATCTTGAACTCCTTGCAGTCATCTTCGCTGATCAAAGGATATTTCGCCTTGATCTTCTCATAACTATCACCTTTTTCAATCATTGCCTTCACCGTGCTTCTCCAAGTAGACAGAGCCGTGCTCATCCTCGTGAGGGTGGCACTGTTCACTTTATTCCCTGAGAGGCGTGTGTTTGCAAAGTCAGCGGGGAACTTGTATCGTACGTGCAACTTCGTGAAGAGGAGGCTGCGCAAATTCCCTCGGTCCTTATGCCTTAGGTTCTTGGTGTTGATCGAGACGGTGCTCCGAAGAATGTACCCGAGCTGAACCGAGTACCCCTTGACTACTTCTTTGGGCACCGTCGGATGCCCGTCGGAGTTCACTTCAGTAAATTCCTCCTTGACGGTGCCGAGCACGCTCGGGCGCCGGTCCTTCCGTTGCCTCTTTGGTTGGCTGCCATCTGTGTGTGCGCCGCCATCATTAGTGGTGGCATCCTCGGTGGCACCATCAGTGGTGTCATCCTCGATGCCACTAGGGGTTGTGTAGTCAGGATCGGTGTCTTCCGCGGCATCCTCATAGCGGTGAGGTTCTTCCTCCATCTCCTGGGACAGCTCCCAGAATTGCTTGCCGCCCGAACCGCCGGCCTCATCGTTGTGGGCCATGTTTCGCTCTAAATAGGAAAACAAATTGGTCAAAAAGTTGGTTATTGTCAAGGAACAAGATCATGGTCTCATCATTTAGGGTTTGTCGACACCGAGGAATCCTAAAAGCTAAGCTTTTATCATTCAGGGTTTGTCGACGCCGAGGCACCCTAAAATCCTAAGCGTACATCATTTAGGTTCTCATTGACACCGAGGCACCCTAAAAGCCAAGGTTTTATCATTTAGGGTTTGTCGACGCCGAGGCACCCTAAATGCTAAGTTAAGTTTTCATCATTTAGGTTGGGCCTAATCACTTGGCTCTATTGCCACCTATGGTTTAATGCAGCAAGAATGGCAGGGCAGTTGATCCTACTTAATTAATTACTAAGATACCCCGGCCCATGCATTAGTCGCAAGTACCCCATATGTCCTATTTTAGCAAAGTCATGCTAAAATTCACGGAAAATTTTAGCATGACCTTTGCTGAAAATAGGACATATGGAGTACCCGAATTTGCCGGAACGGAAGTTAATCGACATTCCGGCAAACTCAAGGGCCTCTCGGGGTACCTGCACAATCATCACGACACGATGGTCGGAGACAAAACCCAGCAAACTAGCAAAACCATCACAAATTGTTTTCTATAAAAGATGATCATCATCTTTACAAGTCTTTCTCAATGTGATCACAAGTAATTCAGAGGCATCACAAGTAATTCTGAGCATCACAAGGCATTAGTAGTTCAGTACATGAACAAGTTTTACAAAGCACATCAATATGTATTTTATTTCATTATGGAGTGATATACAGTATGTTACAACAAAGAAACAGCTTAATCCACGCCTCAGCTTATCAACAGTCATTACTTGTCAAATACAGAAGAAGGAACAATTTATTTGTAACATAGTTACAAATGATGATAGAATAAAGCAACACCCTACACATTGACACTTCTGGTTTTCTACAAACACCAAGTACTAGGGCACACAAAAGTTCTGAAATTTGTGTGCCTAACTGAATTAACTGAATTTTCAAAACTGCAAGAAGCTATTTAAAAAATCCTCTCATCTCATATGAGGAGTGTTAATCCTAAGACTAATATTTGTTGTGCAGTACAGCTACAGTGATGCCATGTCCATTTGTCCCTCCCCAACTAGATACTAGAGTAGCACTGTTGATGCCCAGTTCTTGCTAAACTTTATGACAGTATATACAAAAGTTTCAGGGAGTGCACTTATCACTTATTGGAGTATGCTACAGCTTCTACAAATTACAAACTCCTTTAGTTTACATCTCAATTTTAAATGCTTAAACCACATAGCAAGAATCACTCATAAATAACCATCAGGTTATGCAGGTACTTGAGGCATAAATAACAATCAGGTTATGCAGGTACTTGAGGCAAAAATGACCCACATATATTGCAGTACTTGAGGCATAAATAACCATCAGGTTATGCAGGTACTTGTTACAAGCCCATAGCAATAATCACTCACTAGAGTTATTCCTCAGCCAGAGGGATGTACAGAGTTTTTGTTGAATGCACATAGTGGTCTATATTTCAAACAATTTGTTATAGTCAGTGGCCAAAATTGCACATATGCTGCACAATTGTGATCATTGTTATTTGGGATGAGCATCTCTAAGCCTAATAGCATGGTTCAGTTTGCATTCTTACCTACACATCTATGCTACACAATCAAGTGAGCAGGACCACAGCAGCTCTAAATTTCCAAGAACAAGAGCAATATATTTTCAGAGATGTATAGTTGAGATTGTGCAGTCAGCAATCAAAAGAGATTTTCTTGCAGCTATATGTATTTGCTAATAAATCGTTTCTCTCTTCTCCTACTTTATAATCTGGAGCATGTCACAATGATTATGCCCTGTTTTAGCTTGCACTGAACTCTGAATTTAGTGCATGCAGTCAAAATCTGAGAAGCGTAGGAACAAAACATCCATGAATACCCAGTTGATAATTAAAACTTGGACTGAAATTCCCTTTCCCATTCAAATGGTGTTTCTCTCACCCATACATTACTAATGCAAATGATGAAGTGTAGTGCTGCCACCAACACTTGTGTTCATACTAGTACACTGAACTCAAAGCTATTGTTTCCTGAGTTCGAGAATGCAAAGGCTTGCTGGTACTGTCGAATTAGACTGGACAGATCAAATGTGCTCTTGAGATTGAACGAGATCGATCTAGGGTTTGAGCGAGGCGCACTAGGAGACGGTGAAGACGGTGAAGCAGAGGCAGCGGGTGACGCCGGAGACCAACAGTTGCGCGAGGAGGAGCACGAAGAAGGTGCAGACGCCATAGATGGTGGAGGCGTCTGTGTCGTAGAGGCAGTAGGAGCGCTCGTCGTACTCATCCGGCACTACCTTGCCATGTGAGACAGAGAAGGGGACGTCAGCCCCGGCGCAGGCGGGGGGCAAGGGGAGGAGGAGGGGTGGGAGGGTCGAGGGGGGGTACGGTGCTGCATCACTACTCGGCGCCGACGGTGAGGAGGAAGGCGAAGACGTTGAGGAAGCTGAGGAATCCGCAGAGCACGAGGGAGGCCGGATGCAAGGTGGCGAACCCGGCCGCGGGCGGAGGGGGGACGGCGAGGGAGGCGACGCTCGGCTCGGGGATGGCGAGCACTGAGGGGGCAGCGAGCACGGGGCGGTGGTGGTCTGGCGCGGGTGAGATGAGGCAGGGGGAGAGATTAGAGAGAAATGTGAGAGATTGAGGATTTAGTGTGGGGGGAAGTTTACTAATGGCGCACCCCACAGCGGTGCGCCATTAGTATATTTTTTTAGATAGCAATGGCGCACCCCCTGTCGGTGCGCCATTAGTAATCTTTTTTTTATATAGCAATGGCGCACCAGCCAGAGGTGCGCCATTAGTAATCAAATCTTTTTTTATAGCAATGGCGCACCAGCCAGAGGTGAGCCATTAGTAATCTTTTATTATTATTATTTTTTGTTGCATCTAATAATTTTTAAGAAAATGAATATGAATATGATACAGTAATATTTTTTATAAAAATAGTATTATTTTTTAAAAAATATCATCAAATTTGTCATTCGAAAATATTTATGAATATGAAAAATATCATTAAATATATTATTTGAAAATATCATCAAATTTGTTATTTGAAAATATAATCAAATTTGTTTTTTTTTGCAATTTTAGTTGCATTCATTTGTGACGGTGGAGCGGGCCGGGGAGGGTGCGGGGGAGGGTGCGGTGGG
>NC_041385.1:269456510-269545153 GCF_002162155.2 Triticum dicoccoides | reverse complement strand
GGCAGCGGCCGGTGGAGCGGGGGGTGCTCGGCGGCGGTGGAGCGGGGGAGGGTGTCGTGGGTCCTCGGCGGTGGTGGAGCCGGGGAGGGAGCGGGGGGTCGGCGGCGGCGGCTGGTGGAGCGGGGGAGAGGGTGCGGGGGCTGCTCGGCGGCGAGGGGGACCGGATCTGGCAAGGTGGGATAGCGATCGAGATGGAGGGGGATCGAGATCGAGTGTCCATGAAATTGAAAAATATACATGAGTTCGAAAAGTGCCCATGAAATACAATCGAGAAATGAAGGCTACAATTTAAATACAATCGATCTCAGCTAGCTATTTGTTCACAATCTTCTTGCCCTTATTTTTCGTAAATGGAGTCCTTCTCTTGAACGGACGTCCTTTAGGTAGGGTGGTCCTGCTTCTTCTTGTGGTGTATGATGATACTTCATCGTCGTCGTCATCTTTCATCTTCGTGTCGCCATACTTGTCGAAGTCTTGCTCATTGGCTACTCCATCCATTCCGATGATCTTCCTTTTGCCTCTCCTCACGACAACACGACTGGGCTTTGGCGGGTCGGTAATGAAGAAGCATTGGTCCACTTGGGAAGCCAGTACTCATGGCTCATTTTTCGCGGTGATGTTTGCGCCCGCGGTCTTTGATTTGCCTTCGGGTATAACCATGGTGGTGAAATACCGGTCTTCTTTTATGACGCTCTTGGCCCATCTGACACGAAACATCGGGACCTTCTCTCCAGCGTAGCTCAGCTCCCAGATCTCCTCGATCCTTTCGTAGTATCTGTCCTTGTCGTTACTGGTGTAGGATTCCATCGTTACCCCGGAGTTCTGATAACCATCACTCTTCATGTCCTTTCCCTCAGTGTAGAATGTGTAGCCGTTAATATCGTACGCCTCATACGTCATCAGGTTGTGCTCGGCGCCCTGTGACAAGGCGAATATGAGTTGTTGTTCTGCGGAAGAATCCTCATGTAAAGGGTACGATAGAAGCTTCTGCTTGAACCAATGCGTGAAACATGAGTTGTGATCTTTCATTATATCTCCATCCGTCCTCTGTTGGCCTCGGTCATTGTACGTCTTCTCAATAAAGGTTTTGTGCTCTACCACCCAAGGATCGACCACGTCTATGTGTCATAGCGCGACTAGGTTTGCTCTTTCAAAGTCGGTGAGTCGACCCTCGATGTCGACATGCATTTTGCGGCGACCCTCACGGTGACCCCATCCAGCGAGCCTGCCGAGGTGCCTGTTGAAGGGCAGACCAACGGGGTTCTCGATGCCTAGATAATTCGTGCAGTAGGAGATGCACTCTTTGGTCAGAAAGCCACTTGCTATGCTTCCCTCTGGACGTGACATGTTGCGAACGTATCCTTTGATGACACCATTCATCCTTTCGAACGGCATCATGCTGTGCAGGAATGTCAGCCCGAGTTGGATGATATCCTCCATGATATGGACCAGCAGATGCACCATAAGGTCGAAGAATGCGGGCGGGAAGTACATCTCAAGCTCGCATAGTATCACCACGATCTCTTCCTGTAGCCTTCTGAGTTGCCTCACGCCAACTGACTTCCAAGAGATGACGGCGAAATAGCGTTTCACGGATGTGCACGTCCATGATCCCATGGATTGCAACTGGAAGTATCTGCGTCATCAACACATGACAGTCGTGAGACTTCATCCCGCTGAATTTCTGCTTCGCTGGGTCTAGGTATCTGCTTATCTTCCCCGCGTAACCGTAAGGAAGTTTTACTCCTACGAGGCAGGTGAAAAACTGATCGATCTCCCCCTGACTTAGAGTGAAGCACGCGGGAGGGTAGTTATTTCCGGTCTTCTTGGCCTTTTTGCCTTTGCGACGACTTTCCATGTCCCGCTTCGCCTCATCGTCATCATTATCATCATTAGCGTGAAGCTCCTCCCTGATGCCCATTGATTTCAAGTCTGCCCTTGCTTTCGGCCCATCTTTGGTCCTCTCTGGCATGTTGAGCACGGTACTAAGCAGACTCTCGCACACGTTCTTCGTGATATGCATGACATCAAGGCTGTGAGGCACACGGTGGATCTTCCAGTGCGGCAAGTCCCAGAAAACAGACCTTGTTTTCCATACCTTCAGCAGCGGCTCTGGTGCCTTTCGCTTCTTTCCCGGATCTGGCGCCTTTTGCTTCTTTCCCGGCAGTGGGCAATCTTTCCAATTTTTCAACAGCTCGTCTATTTCCTCGCCGCTCCTCGTACGCGGGCGTCTTCGGGGTTCGGTTTCACCATCGAACAGATCCTTGCGTTTCCTCCACGGGTCATCGTCGCGAAGCCACCTTCGATGTCCCATAAACATGGTTTTCAAAGACCCGGGATCTCTATCTAGCTGGCGATACATTGTGTCATCCATGCACCTGACGCATCCAGAAAATCCGTGGACCACCTGCCCCACGAGATATCCGTAACCGAGATGGTCGTGCACCGTCGTGAGCAGTGCGGCTCTCATAGGGAAATATTCTTTCTCTGCGGCGTCCCATGTATTGGCTGGCGTTTTCCACAGTGTTTCTAGCTCCTCTTTCAGTAGCCCCAGATACAGATTGATGTCGTTCCCTGGTTGTTTCGGCCCTTCAATTAGGATACTCATGTGAATGTACTTCCTCTTCATGCACAACCAGGGGGAAGGTTGTACATCCACACAAACAGCGGCCATGTGCTATGTGTGCTTCTCTGGCTGCCAAACGGATTGACTCCATCGGTGCTCGCGCCCAGCATGATGTTCCTTGGATCCTTCCCAAATTCTGGGTGTTCGAAGTTCAACGCTTTCCACTGGCTCCCATCCTTAGGGTGACTCAGCATCTTGTCTTTTTTATTTATCTCCGGACCATTTGCGTCATCTTCTCGCTTCTTCTCCTCCCTATCCGCGTGCCAACGCAGGAGCTTTGTTACCTTAGGGTCTGCGAAATACCGCTACAGACGAGGAGTGATCGGAAAGTACCACACCACTTTTCGAGGAACTTTCTTCCTCTTCTTGTATCGAGTGACGCCACACACCGGACATATGGTAGACTCCGCGTGCTTGTCCCGATAAATGATGCAATTGTTCATGCACACATGGTATTTCACGTGCGGTAAATCCAGAGGACACACTATTTTCTTCACCTCCTCTAAACTGGTCAGACACTTGTTCCCCTTGGGAAGACGTTCGTGCCAGAATGACATGTTCTCATCGAAGCATGCGTCGGTCATTTTGTGTTTTACCTTCATCTCCAGAGCCATGAGCGTTACTTTCAGGCGGGTATCGTCGGGCCTGCATCCTTCATAAAATGGAGTAACCGCGTCTATCTCTAGTTGATCCAGCTTGGCTTTCTCTCAGGCGGCAGCTCTTGCGTTCTCCATCTGCTTGAGAAGCAGCTTTTGAATATGAGGGTCCTGCACCCACGCCATTGATGGTCCATCGTCGTCTGCTCCGCCGGCATCTTCATCTTCATGATCATGCCCTTCGTCTGCTCCGGAATCTTCCTCATCATCATGTCCTGCATCTTCTACATGATGACTGTGTACAACATCACCATCGTGATCATGTCCTGGAGATTCTTCGTCTTCTCGCCCGCCAGAGTCGTGGTGGTTGTCTTGCTGCCCTTCCTCATTTCTTACCCGGCCCCCATCGATGACTTCATAGTCATCTTCCTCAGCTTGCCACCGATAGCCATCCATGAAACCACGCATGAGCAGGTGGTCCCGCACCTGCTCAGAATCCGGGTCAGCAATAAGGCTCTTCAGCTTGCATCTTCGACACGGACATCTTGTCTCCGTTCGTTCTTTTGAAGCATCTCGCCCTTTGCGGAGCTCAAAAACCTATTCATGATGCCTTCGGTCATCGTGCGGACCATGGTCGCCTGGGGGTAGAGCAAAACGATATTTTAGAACCAAGAAAAAATTTGGCATGACTTTCCCTAAAAATAGGACCAAAAAGAATGCATAGTGCCAAAATTCTCGCCGAAACGGAAATGAATCAACATTCCGGAAAAATATTGGCAACTATCGCATTTCAAATACAGGTACATGGAAACACAAACATATATGCAACACCACAAACATATGCAACACCACGAACATACATAGATCTAGCTAGGCCATAAAAAGTGCATGTGCACGTTGTTGGAGGGAGAACAACATCAAGATAGCTTCCCCCTTACTTACCTCTCAAAAAAAGGTAATTTAACCACTTAATTTGGATGAATCTATGGTGCAAATGAGGTGAGGAGGAGTAGGCAGCCGAGACAAGCTTGGAGGAGGAGGTGGAGAGAATGAAGTGGGGAAAGTGAGTGGGTAGGCGTGGCTGTCCAAAATATCTTGTTGGTCCCAGGTTAATAATGGCCCACCACCTACAAATGCGACATTAGTAACCCTGGTTACTAATGGCGCACCTGCTGGTGGTGCGCCATTAGTAGTTTTGCAAAAAAATAATATATATATATATATATATATATATATATATATATATATATATATATATATATACTAATGGCGCACTATTCCCCGATGCGCCATTAGTAGTTTTGCAAAAAAAGAATAAAAAAATATATAGTAGTGGCGCACTATGTGGCTGGTGCGCCATTACTAGTTAGAACTAGGAATGGTGCACTGTGCCTGGGTGCGCCATTAGTATGTTTGGAAAAAAAATTGTTACTAGTGGCGCACCATGTGTTTGGTGCGCCATTAGTGTCTTCCACACTAATGGCGCACCAGCACATGGTGCACCACTGCTATATAGTAGTGGCGCACCACATGTCAGGTGCGCCATTAGTGGCCATTTCATCTATAGCCCTTTTCCTAGTAGTGCTTGCGGCTGTCGTGGACCTAGCTGTCAGCCTCTCCATGTATAGTACTCTTTCGATGGAAGTCGGTTGTCGACCACATTGACCACGCCGCACCGAGAGCACCACGGTGATGGATGACGGCGAGGCCTAGGAAGGGGATGACGTGGAGCCGGGGAAGACGCGGCAGTGGAAGCCTGCGCGGAGAGGAGTATGAGGGTACACCGGTTCGGCTGCGGTGTGAGGTTGCCGTCGCCGCAGAATAACAAGGGGTGTGGGTGAGTAGAGGGATGCCCTGGCCAGCGGTGGGAGTAGTAGGGGGCGCTGAGGCCTACGCGGTAGCACAGCCGGCCACGGGAGGCGGGACCAGGCAGTCCTACCGGCGCTGCTTTGCCGGCTGGAGCAAGAAGATCAGAGATTGAAGAAACACGACGGCCGTTGGATTGACATCCAACGGTTACGTCTGCTAGAATCGTTTGTTGACGTATATAATAAATAAAAAAATCTTGCATACGCATCAACTAAACAGGCCCACAAGTCAGACCACTCCCTCTTTTTTTAATAATTTACGTATAGCTCATGGCAACTTCTTATGCAATTTATTGCAGTCGTTTTTTTGGTTGGCCAGGGCCAATTTCGCATGTTTCCGTGGGTTCCAAACTATTTTTAATACCAAAATGTCGAGCCAGATTTAAAGTACTTTGAAGATATATTTAAATTAGGTTAATGCCCAGTGAAATAGGAATCTGAAAAGGTGAAAGAAAAACAGAAATGATAAAGTAATTGCCAATTTGTCATCTGTTTTTATATTTACAACCCATTTCATATTACTTTCAAGATTTGCAGGCGTATTGAAAGAGTTGCAGCCCATCATGGCATAGAAAAATAAGTAGGCCTGGATTGGGTATTTTCAGAAAAAATAAACTGGGCTCATTTTCACAAAGAAAAAATAGATGGGCTGGTCACATGGTGAACATAAAATATAAGCCTGGGCTAGACGGGCCACAGCCCAGTTCAAACCCTGCTCCGTCTCAACAATACCAAACAAAAAAAATATTGCTCGAGCAACTACGTCCCAGGTGTCAGCCGATCTTGTGTTGTTCTCTTGTCTATTGACTATATACGCTCACAATGTCGTGGGTCCCAGATGTCAGGAAAACACTAGGAGGAAGCATTTTATTTTTCCATACGCTGACGTGGTGGGCCCCTACTGTCATCCTCTCCACGTACTTCTGCCGATTCCTATTGTTTGTTGACCATGTTGACAACGCGAGAGGGCGGCGCCGCGGCGAGTGCACCAAAACGCACGGAGGACATCGGCGTTAATGATTTAGGAGACGGTGGGGCGGTGATGCGTGTGCTGACGCGCAGCCAGCCATGGGAGGCGGAAGCAGGCGGCCCCACCGGCACTGGTTTGGTTTTGGCGGTTGAGGAAGACATGACTGAAGAAACACGACAGACTATAAAAGCAGCAGGAGTACTTAACAACCTTAACTGAAACCAGCAGGGGAACTTAACAATCAAAGCTGAAAGCAGTATGAGTACTTATACAGGTTCAACCGTATAAAGCACGCCTCGAACAGTGCTACTTTCCCTACAGTTAACCAAGGGTGAGGCCGCCAAGCCCCAGGACAAGGCCTAGGCACCACCCCGTGCATCCACAACCTTCTGACAGTGGCTTCATCTCGCAACGTGGTCAATAAACAGGATATTTGCTCTAGAACCATGGAAAAGCATGAACATAATCTTCTCTCCTATTCTCCAAGATGGACGGGCCTTCATTATTTGAGACCACCCATGAATAAGTATCTTTTCACCTCGAAGGGGAATTGAGTAAGTCGACATAAACATCATGTTGTGACCAAGCGCAAGTCTGACCAGACCATGGTCAGGCATCTGTATAGGAACAATAGAACTCGGCAGTTCCTGTTTCAAGAAAATCACAGCTGTAAAACTGTGTATAAGCAATAGTTTATGAACAACATATATAACAGAAAACAGCTCGTACCATAAGTTTCTCGACACAGTTGGAGCTGTTCAACGAGTGCAACAGTGGCACACATATCCCACGTGGCCTTGCACCATTGAAACGCCCACAAGGACCTCAAGACGATCAATAAAGTGTAGGAACTTGTGGATGTCGATCCAGTCAGCTTTAGTGGCATTAGTAACAGCCGAGTTATTACAGAGTAACAAACCAGCAGACTGCTTAACTCTAAAAAAACCTACACGTGCCACCAATTATAAGAAAATATTAGTTAGAAGCAACATCTTCGTGAGAGATTCTTTGCTACTTCTAAAGTTAAATTGTGATTAGTTAGACAGAATAGGTGGATTAAGAGGTAATCGAGGCAACAAGAAAGAACTAGATACAAAACTAACATGGATGAACAATTGGAACAACGTCGGGGTGGAAGATCGCAGTGAAGATGAGACCAAGTTCTGCTATTTCTATCAACATTCGTGCGCCAACTTTCAGTCTGTAACACTTGAGAAAGATTATCCAAGTTCGGCCATAAAAAAGCAGCGATCTTCTTGGTTCATGAACCCAACTCGGAAGTAATTTCCATGGCTTGTCTTCACTGTGACCATTAAACTAGTGTATTCAGTTATGGCAAGGCCGAGCTTCTTGAGTACATGTGTTCTGGAGAACAAATAATACACTGCAGGAAAAATAATATGAGAACACGGCATGTTCAAAAAAAACCCACCCTCCCGGATAGAAGAGAGGATTCTAGGAACATACTGTGCGCGTTTCAAAATGCTGTGTTAGGATGAGAAGGAACAAGTGTGGCGTCTCGCCGAGGGTGCAGAAATCTGTAGGGTACTCGCACTTTGGGCACTGCAAATGAAACACACTAGATTCAGTAGGAAGAAAAATGCATCAACGGCGGCGGCTCCCATCCTAGTATTACCTGCGACCAAGGGACTTGGATTTATCGGGGATGGATGAAGAATTCGTACCTGGTTCTCCATGAGAAAACCCTATGCAATCGCCGAGCGGGAGTTTGCTCTGAACAAGCAGACGAGGGAGAAGGGGATTCAGGCCCGGTGAAATATTGCCGCTTCGTCCATCCAGCTTACTGCTAAAGCTGGAAAGGGGGGGTTGTGATTTGTCGGCTCATTGGGCATTACTACGATGCTACGACCGGGGTGTGTCTACCATGAAGTTATGCACTCTAATTTGTGCATATGGCACGTGGACCCCATTGCCGATGGCCCCACATATCAGCGAAACGAAGTAGAAAGACATGAGTAACTAGTTAAACATAAATTATATATTTTGACAGAGAGATACTCCCTCTGTAAAGAAATATACAAATCTTTTATATCACAGGCTCACCTTGCCGAGAAATATACTCCCTCTGCAATGCACGGGCATTATGGGGGTTCAGCTTCTTTTTATGGGTGTTCAGTTGAGAATATAATACTCAGATAGGCTCACGGTTCTGCACTTTGGGCCACAGGCCGACCCTGCATGTTTGGGGACCCATGTGTTCTACCTCAGTGCTTTTCATATTGCAAGCGATCGGTACGGCACTGGTTTTAGATGCTGTCGCCAGGCGAATACACAAAATTGATTAAAGCACGACAGCTGTTGGAATGAAATCGAACGACAGTTCCTAACAAGCAATCAGAGTTGCAATTCTATCAACGATATACCATGAGATAAATAATACTGGCATACTACTTATACACACAGGACACTTGTTTCACCATGCCAAATTATTACATCAAAATCTCTCGGAGGATAGATCAGTTCGGCAGTTGCCTGCTGCTACTGAAGAATTTGAAAGTTGATTTGCACCAGCTCTCCTTGCCGAGAAACTTCGATTTTGACATCATCCCCTACCGCAAGATATGATCTAGATTTGAACCTTGACCATCATTTAGCATCAATCATCATGCGACCATCCTTTGTACTTACAGTATATTGAGCAGGTTCATTCACACCAAGGCTGCGCATGGTAAGAGAAACTTGGCCGCGGTCGCCTGAATTGTTGAATGACTCACTCATTGCTCTAGGAATTCTCTGTTTGCAAACAAGAAGACATACCCAAAGAGTTAGATCAACATAGTGGATCATGTGAAACAACATGGAAAGAAAAAGAACAAAACACTTGGGCGGCCAATGCTTTCCAAGAAGGTGGACGTGTCGGTTTTTGTAAGGACTTTGCTATATGAAGTGCGAACTGCAGCCCAGTCTGTTGCCAGTGCAACTGCACGGGCCGGTGTAGATGCAAGTGCAAGTGTTGGTGCAGGTGTCGAAGCCGCTGCTGCTGTTGGAGATGGTGCTCCTGGTAGAGCTGGTGCCAGTGTCGGTGCCCGATCCTCCGGTAGATCAGACAGATCCGCTGACGCGGTCGGTGCCCAATCCTCAGCTGGATCAGACTGAGCTGTTGCCGCTATTAGTGCTAGAGCAACTGCCGGTGCTCAATCTGTGCGAGACAGCGGCGATCGTGTCTGGTCTGCTATGATCAACTTTCTAACTTGACTAGGATCCGTGACCGTGATCCAGTTTTTTTCTTCATTTCTTTTAAACACGAGAAGGACTAATTGTGGCGTTTTTGTTAAACCAGACTGCAGTTCATCATAGGGATTCAGCTTGTACTCAGACAACAGACTGATCCATTTTTTCCAGTAATATAAGTGATGGACAGTGCCTTCATTACTGACACGACATAAGAAGTGAAACCTGCAAAAATAGCCATCGTAGAGCAAACCAAACGGTTTATTCTGTGATGATTGTCAGAGGGCAAAACCTGCATCATAAAATTGCAGGAAAAGAAAGAAAACATGACATTAAATCAATTAGATTTAGACAGTAAATCAATAAGATTTACTTGATGTGACATGAGTGAATCCTTACCAGGAAATCACTATGTTGAAGTACTAAACAGAAGATTGATCGTCCAACTACGTGTGGCATGCAGGGGGCCCGCCTACTCCCACAAGCAGGATAGTCCAAAGGTCGTGACAAATCGTATGGACCGAACATCCATGGGACTGGAAATCCTGGTGGGTGCGATAAACCCTGCAATGCATACAGATATTGGAGTGTAACCATAATTGATAAATCGTCCTCACAAAAAATATGATCTGGATACTTGAAAATATACAGACTGAATTGAGTGGACAGAAATTAACGTAGACCGTTCTCAGGACTGACCACACACCAAAAGCGGCTGTACTAATAATAAAATACAGGGTTCACAAATACAAATCAAGTACTGAACAATAGTACTTACTACAGACAAGCAAAGTTGCACTAACTAAACTCTGCAGACTATTTCTTGCCACCGACCTACGGGATGAACCCCGCATAACTGACTAGGCAATGGACTTCGTGTGAGATGTCTACATGCACCATCACCATCTTGTCAACCTTGGAGAACCTAAGAGAGTGGTCTTTCCACTCATAAACATGATGATGAAGACAGGCCGCATCAGATTTGTTGGGAAGCTTTACAAGAACCACACCCTTCGTAATGGAAGGCACAGCCAAGAAATTTTTGTGGTCAAGTATAGCCTCGAGAACACGCCTGACAACAATGCTATAGGAAGACACTAGTTCAGGACACGTGGCGACAAGGACACAACAGCTGGATAGTTCAGCAGTAGACCTCATCATTAGGTCTTCCAGTTCACACGGCATGCCATTGAGAACTTCATCTCCACCGCGGACCTGGTTCTAATTCAAACAGAAACCATATTTTATTACTACCTCCATTCAGAAATATAAGATGATTTTTGATATTATACTCCATATATGACTACATATACGCACATAAATGAGTGAACAAAGACACTAGAACATGTCTTCAAAGGCATGAGAGCAGAGGGATTACATGCAATATCCATAACACAAGTTACTGAGGAAAATATACCCTCTGAAAAGGTAGCATTGATGTTCATAAAGTACTCCCTCCGTCCCAAAATTCTTGTCTTAGATTTGTCTAGGTACGGGTGTATCAAGTCACATTTTAGTATTAGATACATCCGTATCTAGACAAATGTAAGATAAGAAATTTGGGACAGAGGGAGTAGTTGAAAGTAATCTATAAGAAATCAGTGTCAATCTCTCGCATGTTTAGGTCAAAAGAGGAATTTAGAACCGTCATTTGGCACACTAAAATCACATGCAAGGTCACCCAGAAAGTTGTACTACCAGTACTAGTACTGCGTGTTAGATGAAAAAACATGATCAAGATCGCGAAAAAGATCGTCAACAAGAGACATTACCTGGACTTGCTTAATGAGGGATCCCAGTGACAAGGCGATTGCTTTGAGCTTGTCTGCGGTAGTCTTGGTGGGGTGGTTGCGCTTCTTCGTACCATGAGCCTCGACGGTTTTGGCCAGAGCCATAGACATCACGTCGGCCGGTGCTCCGGATCCATCCAAGAGAGGAAGCTGAGAGAGAAGAGCAAAAGCAGGAACGAGATGAGGGAGAAGCGAAGCGAGTGGGGGTTTTCTTACAGAGAGGAAGCTGAGAGATAAGAGTGAAATGATGGTTGCTTCGTCCGTCCAACTTACTGCTGGAAAGGAGGGGGTTTTGTGATTTGACGGTTCATTGGGAATTACTGCGGCGGTTCGATCAGGGTAGTCTACCGTCACTCTACTATGGAGTAATTTAGTGCATGGCTGGTGGACCCAGGTGCTGGTTGTCCCACACGTTAGTGAAAGTGAGTAATTTAGTGCATGGCTGGAGGAGGATCCGCACGGTAGAGCGTGTCAACTATTTTTCATTCTAAAGAAAAAAATGATTACAACAAGCGTTTCCACTCTTACGACGGAGGAGTGCGAAACACGGCAGCCACTTGAACATAAAAGTGCTCCTACTACTAGGCATGTGCAATGGTTCATACGTCAGTACTACACAATCTTGTTGCTAGTGTAGTAAGATATGATGATAACAAATGATGTTGTGCGCATGTCAACTACTCCTATATGTAACATAGTACCGCTTTTTCGACTGTCCGGTCGAGAATGAACGGTGAGATCAATGTTAACAGAACTAGGTCCACAGCACACGGAGAGTACGATGCTACACTACTCCATGAAACATGAACCATATGAAGCACGCATAGTGTTAGACAGGGTGTATGAAGGGTGCACGGGATGGGAGCAAAAGTTCCCTTCTTGACCCACTTTTGGGTGTTTGGCAGAGTGCATGAAGGGTGCATGAGTTCACACTAGTAGGTTGACAAAAATACACGAAGAGGAAACAACTATATTGAGATGAGAATGCAACCAAACACCCACACACGCTTTGTGCTACAGTGAATGATCTGCACCATCTGAGTTTGATCCAACGGTCATGTTGCGCCGAGACATGGACATGCCCATGCAGAGGGTGCCTAAACACCACTGAAGTCCCTCTACTTCTCGAGGCACACGATGTTGGTGATGCAGGGTGCAACCGTCCCGCAGAGCCTGCTCCCGGTCGATGGGAGCCAGCTCGTCAAAGACGGCGTCCAATGACACGAATGGATTCCGGTGACGGAGCCCTGAAAGGATTCGCCTGGCAACGACGACGGCAGCTCGCAACCCCTACTTGTCCAGCTCAGCCCGCACCATCGCACGGAGACGGCTCAGCTCCTCGGAGATATAGGTGAAGAAGGAGACTAGGTCAGGAAGCCGCAGCTTGTTGAAGTCGGCCGGGTGGGCGAACGGGTTTAGCCTAACGGCCGACCTTGTCACACTGGCACGACGGTAGGCATCACGCAACCGCAACACGTGGGTGGCAAGTTGCAACTTGGTTCACCAAGTGGCTGAGGCGATCCTGGACCTCGTCACGATCGGCCCGCTCGTGCTCCACCCGGCTCCCCTGACGGCCTATCGTATCTCCTGCTTTCTGCAGCAACGCCGCCGACGCCTCGAGCATCTTTGTGGTGGACGCCTACCGCTTTTGAAGCTCCGTGAACTCCCGCATGTAACGGAGGAGCATGGCACTCCTCTCCTCCTTGAGATCACGGATCTCCACGTCATTGGCCCTGAGCTCCGCATCCTTGGCATGGAGCTCCTGTGTCAGGCGCCTCACCTCGAACTCTGTAATCTGTTTCGCTATCATGTCACCAGGTAGAAGCAATGGGGAGAGGAAGCAAAGGGGGCGAAATGGCTGAAAGGCAATGCAATCTACGAGAATGCGGAGGGAATGGGGAATCTTTTGGTTTTCACCATGGTAAAACACCAGTCGACGACTTCACACATCAGGGAGCAGTGGGTTTTTACAGGCGGAGTCATCGTGACTAACTGCTGCCGCGCCTACTCCCGTCAATCAAAAAATTAAAAATCCTGCCGCGCCTGCTCCCGTCAATCAAAAAATTAAAAATCCTGCCGCACCCAAACACCAGAGCAACATCGCTGTGGATATTTAAATTTACATGCCAGCAAGTAGATAAAAAAGGGGTGAAAAACAAATGTGGCGGCGACCTAGCTAATCGGTCGAACTAGCCCAACTAGCTAGCCATCGTGCTTCACTGATGTACTTGGCGGAAAGGTGGTATTTCGTGATTTGACGACTCATTTACTTGCTTCGGTGCTACGACCGAGGAGGACCCAGAAAACGCGTGGTAGGGCGTCCCACATCAAGAAGAATATATGCGTGCACCACCCGGGAGGACCCCAAAACCACGCGGTAGGGTGTGCCACGTCTCAGCATGAAGGAAAAATCTACGTGTAAAAATATACTGTATCGGATGTAGTACCTATGGTTCGACCTCGGGACCCAGCCAGTCGGTCGAAAACACCCCACTAGCCACACAGCTTCATCATGCAAATGTGGCACGGAGGATAGATGTGGTTAGCTCTGTCTGGACTAGCCACAACGTCTCTTGTTCTAGGCGATTCTTCTATTTTCCAAGCTTTTTTTAGTTGTAATAACACCACGGCAAGCTAGCGCCGCTCTTTGTTGTGCCCGTGCAAAGGTTTGACGATGGAGAGAATAGAGATTGAGATCGCAGACCTGGGACCCACCAGTAAGTGAGACAACGTTCATGCACGTGTTGACGAGGCACTCCCTCTACTATACTCAATGCAAGTACTGTATAAAATCATGTTATGGGACAAAGCCAACAACCGTTCGTTTTTCAGGCTATCGACTTACGGTTTGGAATCCAGGTTGCCAGTTCGAATCTCGTCTTTCAGATTTGTTAGTTTTAGGTCCAAATTTGATTAATGACAAGTGGGACCCCCGTGTGTTGTTCCGATATTTTAGTGTAGGATGGTTTTTTTGAACAAACACTTTGCGTAGTTAGACAAGTAACAGTACGGGTTACACGTATTTTGCAAGTTTACGAACAAAAATGACAGCGGCATAGAATATCACATCCACCCCGCAGCTTAGATACTGTGGTGATACGAGTTTTTACATAGTTGGAAGTGAGATCCAATGGCTTGGGAGTAGTCTTTGTAATTATGCGCAATTTCCAAACTCTCCAAGGTTTTTTTTGCAAATAAAACATTCAGGCCTCATGTGTGCCGCTGCATCTTCAATCCAATGGCTCCCCGGTGCTCATATTAGGTGCTGCCCATAGCTTAATAACCCGCTACGGTGATATGAGCATCTAGGTCGTATGATCAGTGATCAGATGGCACATGCGTAGTACTTGTACTTTCTGCGCATCTCCCAAACTCTATCAGCCATATATTGCAAAAAAATTCAAACCTCCTACTGTGGGCCGTTAGATCTCAGTGAACTCGTATCACCATAGAATCTACAGTGCGGGAGCACCTCATACTCTCCCGTGCGAGAAAACATAAGGTGCTATTGCAGCTTGGATGCTACGATGATACGAGCTTGGAGGTCGTTTGATCTGAGATCCAATGACATCTGAGCAGTCTTTGTGCTTGTAAGCAGCGGCCGAACTCTTTTGGGGCTTTTCTGCAAAAAACCATTCAAACCATCGAGGAGGTGTTGGGTCACAAATCCAACACCTCCGAAGAGCTTGTATCACCAAAGCATCTAAGGTGTGGTAGCACATGATATTCTCACATACAGGAGAATATGATGTCCTCCTTCATCTTAGATGCTACGGTGATACGAGCTTCGAGGTCGTTGGGTATGGGATCAAAGGGCATCTAAGTAGTTTTTGTACAAATTGTGTGCAATTCTCAAACTCATCAAGGTTTCCTGCAAAAAAAATCAAGACACGTCATGTGAGCTGCTATATCTTAGATCTACAAGCTCCAAGCAACTCGTGTCGGCATATAGCATCTAAGGTATGTGGGCACATGATATTCTCCCGGGGAGGAGGGGTGGGGGGTGCACAACCAATCGATGGTTGGGAGGGTGTGAACAAATATAATCTAAACAACCCTAAACAGAGCTCCACAATTTTATCTAAGGTCGAGGGGTTGACCCCTGACAATCATAGCTCCACCTAAAGACAAAATTTGCTTGTACTGTAGTACTAGACTTAATATTCATGTTTCAGTTTCATGTTCATTTTAAATATTGAACTGAGGACCATGGATGTCTTACATTTTACTCCCTTCGTTCCTAAATATTAGTCTTTTTAGAGGCTTCAAATGGACTGGCACATACGGATGTATATAGACATATTTTAGAGTCTAGATTCACTCATTTTTCTCCGTATGTAATCACTTGCTGAACTCTCTAAAAGACTAATATTTAGGAATAGAAGGAGTATTTTTGAATTCATGTCATACATGCATGGTTTGGAAAAAGAGATGCACTATACTTATTGGATTGTTGTTGTGTTCGTGTGTGTGTGTCTGTGTGTGTGTGTGTGTCTCTCTGTGTGTGTGTGTGTGTGGTCATATGCTTGATACATACAAAGTTTTCTCACCTACATATTGTTCATCTTTTAAATTTGAATTTGCATTGGAAAACTTACTAGGCATACCATGAAATGTGAAATCCACGTTGAGATCACTATATCACAAACTCACTCTAATTCAACAACTCGTCATAAATCAATTACCACGTTGAGATTAGTATTTGCAAGGAAAATACGGGTATTGTAATACACATAGATTCGTTCAGCAATTTAAAAGGTTCCTTTCGTATTCTTGAATGGTAGGACCCAACGATGTACCAGCCAGACCTTGGCTCGTGTTGATCCTAAAAAAACCGGGCTTGTGTCCTTCAGTGGCGTGCGTGGTACGCACATTAGGCAACCCCAACCAGTCGAGCCTCAGCGTTTCAAGTCAAAATATCTGGCGGCCAGAATTCTAGACCTAGGAAATTCCCCTCATGTCCCTGGTCCATAATGACTACCGATGAACAACGGAGGGATGCTTTAGTAACTAGACAATGTTACCACCGTGCGGAGCACGGTTCAATTCCCTCGGTCGCCGCTCGTCAAGGTCACCCGTCAACTGCATTGCCTAGTACTACTACTACTACACCAGGATGAGCACAAGATTGAGCCTGTTTGTTCGTGCCTAGTACTTGAGTTAATATATAAGACAATGCACTGGTATGGAGGGATTATCCTTTTACTCTGCATATATAACTTGTCTGAAGTCTAACTAAGCAAAATGTTTGACCAAATCCTTTCTTAAGAAATACAACAGGACAGATGTATGACTTGAAAATTTATTGCATGATGCAGGTTATGATATTGTTTCGAATCCTGGTTCTTAAATTTCAGAAAATCCAAAAGTGAACATAAATTCTTGAAACTGAGCATGGTCATGTGATATGGCACAAATATTACTTCGTAAGTTTTTTCTTAAATTCGAGACAAGCTACTTATGACAAGTTGCACAAATGAAGAGCCAAGGTATTTTGGAACAAAGACCTGTCACGTTAAGGCGAACGCTTTCACTATTGAAACCATGGGTGTTTACGTGCCACCACGAGTCCCCGCTTCTCATCAGCAGGTGTCGTCCCAGCAAGCGTGTGAGTCGACAGGAGGCGTGCGAGCAGACCGTTGCGCCGGCTGTCAGGGAGGCGTGCGAGCAGACCGCTGTGCAGACTCACCGGGAGGCGAGCCCTTTGACTAGGCTCCACCGCCCACCGTCATCCCAACTGCTCCCACTTTTAATGTCGCCGGTGCTGCAGTTTAAAATCAACCCTGCACTACCCAGTATCTCTACAATCCTCTGTCTTCCTCTCCCATTCTCCTGTCGTCCACCTCCAACTAGCCTGACCTAAACATACGCCATGCCGCATCACGATGGTCTTCCCTTAGTGTTCCAGTTTCATGAGGAACACACCCAGCCGGAGTCTCAAGAACATAAGGTGCTTTGGGACGATCTTGAACTGGCCTTGCGGGAAGACGCTGCGCCTGTCCCCGCTCCCGTTCCGGCTCCCGTCGCCCTGACTGCACCCGCGCCCATCCTCGTGGCATTGATGGGATGGGAGCCGCACATTGTCGCCGAGCTTGATGCCACGGGGTTCCATGAGGCCCCTGCCGACTTTCACGCGCCCGTGCACCTGCCAGCGCATGCGCCTGCACGTGCACTGACGTGCACGCTCGTGCCGGTGCCCGTGCACCTGCCAGCACATGCGCCTGCGCGTGCACTGACATGTGCGCTCGTGCCGATGCCCGTTCACACGAATGTCTCCGCCGCGCCGTTGACAGCGCATGTCCCCGCGCGGCTGCCAGTGCCCCCCTCAGCGGCATGGATGGCCGCCGTCGACCACTTCCTTGCACCAATGCCAGTCGCCTCCTCCCACCAGACGACTCGCTCCGAAGTCCAGAACATTTTGGCCTTCCTTGAAGCAAGGCCAATGTCCAGGAGTACACCAACAACGGCGCAAGACGCCGCCGTCGCCGTCGGTCAGTGGCCCGACGACACACAGAGCACGGCAGAGGAGCCGCTTCCCACCGCGAGACGCCCCCGCCGCCGCACCGTAATCTAAATTGGCCATGAAAAACATTCGGATTGCCATGCTTAAAATCTGAACGTTTATCATTTCCGTTTATTTTATATCGATCATCGTATAATTTAAAGTCGTAGTCAGACTGAACGAAATGTATGATGTATGGTTTGATCGATTGCATGTTCTGCTAGAGCCGTATCAAATTAAATATAAAACGTTAGCAAGCCACATGTATTCCTTGTCATCCAATGACCTAGACTGCTTCAATGTCGAGCGCTCAACACGTTAGCGTGCAGTTAATTTCATGCCAAAAATAGTGCTAATCACATGACAACACGCAAATAATATCCTACTCCGGAGTTAATATCCGCATGCGCTTAATATACTTCCAAATTAATGTGCATTGCACGTACACACTGACTAGTGCTGCTAGTACGTGAAACTGGTGCCGTGACTTCTGAACGCGTCCAGATATGGTCAATGGTAGCATCACCCACGAGTTCTTCTTGTTTGCCCGTGCGTCTAAACGCAGAAGGGGAGGATAGAGAGTGCACACATGGAACCCACCAGTAAGTGAAGGCGAATAGTACTAAAAATATTATTACATGTTATCCATTAATTAGGCTGTGGTAATGTAAAAACAATATGTGAACAAAGGGGGTACAACAAACATTGCTATTCTACGTATGTTGCCTATTGACGTGCGGCTTGAAGGCCCGGTCGCATGTTTGATCCTCCTACTTTATTTTTCAATTTGTATATGGGTCCAAATTTGTTTCATGACATGTGGGCCCCTCGGTGTGTAGTTTGTAGCACTTTAATTTGTTCCATTCCAAGTGGACTATCGGTGTGTAGTTTTTTAGCTTATTTATAATAATTAAATAGAACAACATAGTTTTTTCAATAATACCATGTTGTGACGTTGAAGGCGAGAAAGCACGTGCGAGAGAGCAATGACCGAGCCAGAGGGCAATCAACTAGGGGAGTTGCATGGGTTGCAACGGTGTTTGGAGTAGTTGTGGGCCGAATACTATGAAAATATAATCTAAACCGACCGGAATAAATGCCTACACAAATTAATCCAAGGTTGGAGTGCCCCTCGCAATGTAAATAGCTCCGGCTTTGCGAGGGGTGGAGAGGTAGTAGCTTCAAAGCATGGAATATACAGTGTGAGAAAGCGAGGTCAATCGAGAGACATATAGATAGAGACACAAAGTGAGTCTGGTCCGACAATCATTGAACAAATATATATGATCTGGAGAGATATTGTCTGATTGAGCTCTTGGCAAGGGTGAGGGCTGTAAGATAGAGCTTGAGAGATGATCTAGTCACAGACGTGTAGATATATTTTGTGCGTGGGAGGAAGCAAGGTCAACCGATCACATAGGGTCGCCGTCCGATCGAAAGAGTGAGATGGGTTGAAGAGAGTGACCTAGATAGACGATGTGCGTGAGAGAGTATACAATGTGAATAGGTCGAATTGGGCTCAAACATGGTGATGTATCGTTTTTGTCCGAGAAAGAGCGAGGTCAATCAAGACATATGGAGAGAGAGAGAGAGAGATTGAGTGAGCGTGGCCCACCATGAGGTCGAAAGAGTGGCGGCGGCTTGGATGGACTGACCTAGATACACAATCCGCATGAGAGAGTATAGAGTGTGTCGATCGAGGCCCGAACAGGGAGATATATCTTTTGTGTGTGAAAGAAAACAAGGTTAAACGAGACTCAAATAAAGAGAGCGAGATTGAGCGAGTGTGGCCCGCCGTGTGTAAGAAAGAGTGAGATAGTCTCGAGGGAGTGACCTAGATATACAACGTGCGTGCGTGCGTACAAGAGGTTGGGGGGGCTATATAGGCAATGTATGTATTTAGTGTGAGAGGGTGAGAGGGAGAGGGGGGAGAGAGAGAGCTCGGCATGGGGTGCAATGGCTGGTGTGTGAGGTAAATACATTTGGTAACAGAGTGGAAAAAGGGGTTGTGTAGTTGAGAGACTTAGAGATCGAAACATGGAGAGAAAGAATGAACGTGTGTTGGAAACCGATAGCTTCCTAAGGTGGTTAGGAGAGGAAGATTGACCGATACAGGAAGTATGTACCGTTTGTGCGGGGGGGGGGCTAAAAACAACATTTGAGTGTACATAGTACGAGACTTAATATCGATGTTTCAATTCGGTGTACATTGTAAGATTTGAACCGAGGACGAGGCATACGGGTAATTATTTCGAATTCGTGCCATACTAAGTTTTGAAAAGTTGACATTGACTCAATTTGTTGTGCTATTTTGTAGGTCATATGTCTGAATCCATCCAAAAGTTTTCTCACTACCATGGTGTTCATCATATACATATGAATTTGTATTAAAAAAGTAGCATGGATACAGTGAAATGCGAAATCCATGTTAGAATTGGAGATCGCTACGTGACACACACTCTAATTCAAATAACTAACTATGTGACACACACTCTAATTCAAATAACTAATTATATGACACACACTCTAATTCACGTTAGCTTGGGTACCGTTTTGATTTTTTTCAAATAACTCCTCATTAATTAATTTATAGTACTCCCTCTGTTCACTTTTATAAGAACTTGAAGACATTTCAGACAATGTGCAAAACAGTTAATTTTAAGTTTTCTGAAACGACTTACAAAAGTGAACGGATGGAGTATCTCGTTTCGAATGACTAATTATTGCAAGGAAAACACGGGCATGGTAATACATACAGATTCGTTTGTAAATGAAAGAAGATTCGTTTGCATTCTCAAATGTAGACGCACCAGACAGACCAGGGTTGTGTCGGGGTGGACGCTGCTTCGGTGCCTTAAAGGAAACTGCCCTTGGGTGACTGACATGTGGGCCAGCCACCTGTTGGGCCCACATGTCATGGACACAAAGGCAGGTGCCTTAAGGCACCGAAGCATTGGCTTGTCGGGGTGGTCGCGTGTGTCCGACGGACGCGTAGCACCCAGCCACCCCCCCCCCCCAAAAAGGACGACGATAATATAAGTTCATGCTTCCACGTTCGGTTTGAAATATCTGGTGGCCCCAATTCCATCCATGCAGAATCTTGCTTCTCCACCGTCCCCTTCCGCGCCCAGATTGCTCAAATCCCAAATTCGCCGCCAAACCTCGAATTGCCCCTCGTCTCGTCTCTTTCCCCACCATTCCCCACCTCTGTGCCGGACGACGACGACGAAGACGACGGTCGTGCTTCACCACCGCACCGGAGCTACCTCATCTACGCCCTCGTCCACCGCACCGGGTGGTCCACCGACAACGTCGGCCGCTGCAACCGACATGCCTCACAGACACCGAGTTCCACCGCATCACGTGCACTTCACCGACGCCGTCTCCTAGCTCACTGGGGCTACTTCACCGAGCACATCGTCGCACCTCCGCCCCCGAGGCCATTGGGGCTTCACCAACGGTCTCGTCCACCGCATCGTAGCGCTCCGCTGCCACTAAAGATCTGCATCAGTGCACGGCCAGCCAACGCCAGCGCATCACCCTCAACAGCTCTGAAGTGACCCGCACTCTAGCTAGGCGAGCATGCCCAAACGCCGGCCCGAACTAGGTATCCACACATCACTCCCTTGTGCACTATTCCGACGATGTTTGGATATCCTTTCACTGCTCTCTTAGCTTACATGCCTATGCAACTCTGACTTTAACTCTTATTTCTTCTGGAGATATCATCTGAAACAAGCAAATCCATTTTTTTGCGAAGCATGACGGCGCTACGGGATCTGGTACACATCCTGCACACCGGTATAACCTTATAAGTATCTGTCCTCCGGTACAACATCAAGGTCGATTCCTCTTATTTGATCAACCATTCGCCGTGTCAAAAATGCAGAGGGGGATGCAAGGAGCACAAGGCCTGCACATCCAAGCAAGTGGTAACATGGACTTGTACATGGAACATCCCAAGCGCGAGCAGAGCTGCAGTGAGCCTGTACAACGAGCTAGCGTAAGTCCCTACATTTCATTAAATTCGTACTGGCATTTGTGTATGATTTGTGTGCAGTGGCTGATCCACGAATTCAAGTTACCAGGAGCGAACATTTAACTTAAAAAATACGAAGGCACTTGCACTTCGAAATCAACATAACTTGAGAAATATGAAGCTACATGCACTTCGAAAACTAGCTAATGATCCAAAGTAGTTCAGATTATAAACACTAAATGATGCAAGCACCAAAAAACACAAAATGCAAAATGGTGTACAAGGACTACAAACATGGTCTATACCTGCTTGAATTATTCGTTCTCTGGCTGAAAATATCAAAGTGTAATTGCACGTATAACCAGTGCGCAAACTGCATATGAATATATCTATCCTGCACAAGTATGCCAATAGTTTCAAACAACAAATTAGAAAAGTATTTATGCTATGTTGTCATGATACGGGGACTTTCTGGTAGATGACCCTGACGTTTCCTCAAGCTATGAAAATGCACTATAATTTGCTTGTCATCAATGCATGCAAATCTCTGTCTCTCTCAACATAGTAGATCATCATTAGACACTAAATCCTTCAATGAGCTTGCAAAATGCTTGCATTAGATCCCTTATTAGACACTATATGTTCATCACCAAGAGCATGTAAAATGTTTGCATCAAATCCTTCATTAGCAGTTTGTTCATTAGACACTTCAGGCTCAAGAACAACATGAGCTTGTATGTTTGCACCGGAAACTTGATTAGATACATCAGATTCAGTCAGTTCAGTATTGATTGGGGGAGTTATAAAATAAGTAGAAATTGGTTTCATTTTCTCATAGATTCCCTACATACAAGCAGTTTTACAACACGGTCAGGTTTAACTATTGGCCAGAAATTGAAGAGTTGAATTAGATATAATCAGGGATGTGATGTACCTTCTTGTTGTGCATGCTACTGTTGCAAGCTGCTACTGTTTGTTTACGCAAGCTCGATGCCATGCCCGTGCTGCCGCCGCTGCCTCCCATGAAGGCTACACCCAGGGTTGGATCTTCAACTTCTTGTCCTTCCATTCGCTTGAAGCCCGGCGACCGCCTCCAACGAGGGCGCGAGGAAGTGCTATGTCGGTCTGTCCAGCTGCGGCTAGGTTAGGAGCGAACCCGACTGGAGGCTGGAGCAAATGAATTTGGATTTTTCTTGCTGTCGATTGATATGGGAGGCGCTCGTCTGGGCCGCGAGCCTGCTATAGGGCATGCCTTGCACTTATGTTATAGGCCCATCCAAATTGAAACATTTTTCTTCATTTTTTACATTGCCTGCTCATGCATTGGGACAAACAAAACTAGCATGGGCCAACCTGGATGACTCAAACTAGGTACACACATTCCAGCCACCTGAGGCGGCCGCCCATACCAGCCCCTATGGTGGCGCCGCCCCTTTTTGCGTGTATGATTGGATAGAGAAAAATATTCCAGTGGCGCTTCTAATTTACCCATAGAATGGTTGAATTGCTTGTTTCTATGAACTCAGTTCGCCAATAATGTGAAGGATTCCAGTCTTTTCATCCTATTGTAGATTGCTTAGATCTCGATATGCCAAAAGTAATCGCATGAAATATAAAGTAAAAGCCAGTGTGATGTGTTTGGCTACAACTAGTCTGACTACACGTCCTCATATAACATATCAAGGACGCACCATCTTACCAGATTAACCATTTGACTTACCCATGTAGTGTGGGAAGAAAGAAGTATTGGGACTGCGTATAGAAGCAATTGATGCCATGGACTCCTTCGTACAACCTTGTAAGCGAAAAAGAAGTTGCAGTGTGCCTATACAAAGAACTAGCGTAAGTTCAGTTACCTGCTTCTCGGAATTTTAGTACTTATTGCAAAATTGTTCAATTACGTTGCTTGGCTTAATTTAGTTTGCTACTGATTACATAATGGCACAGCCTGTTAATCATATTGTAGACTGAGCCTATCTATGTGTTTGATACTTACTGTTAAGATTACCTGTTTGCCTTAACTTAAATATCTACTTGTTTGTTTAACTGCTTTGCTGCTGCAACAACGCGTTACAATGATGTTAATAACTACTTTTCAGCATCCAATTGAAACTTTTTAATTCCTTGTTTGTTTAACTGGTTTGCTGTTATAACTCCCAGTTGAGGTGTTTTGCTAGCTTCAACTTTTATGAATCCAATCGGAACTTTAATGGCGAAACAGGTTAGCCCAAGATCAAAGAGCGAGGTCCCCATGGATGTTGCATCATCCCACAGTAGTGGCACCGGCCCAATCATGCATTATGAATTGCCAACTGCTGATGCTCTAGAGGCTAAACTAGTGGTAGAAAGAGATTCTGCTTCTGCACTTAGAGATGAAGTTGACATGTTGAGGAAGCAAACAATACAATCACAAGCAGTACTCAAGACAACCATTAGATATTTGGTGGATATCGAAACGAAGCAAGCTGAGATTGACTAGATTGTTAAGGTCCTGAAGGAAAAAAGGAAATTAAATTCCTACTTGGTAAATCATAGGTGAAATGTTCTTTCCATAGTTGAATAACCTTTGTGTTGTCTGTTCATGTAATCAATCAAACCATTTGTTTTAGAGATCATGTAATAATTGTTTTTTTTTGTTTTTTGGTTTGTAATTTTATGTGAGCACAAGTCTGTATTAATTGATAAGACTCGGAGACATTTCATTTGGATTGCTATGCCAGACCTACAAATATGCCCATCGGGCTGAATGTGCATTCAGCAATGGTAGTAGTATAGATGGACCATAAGTGGCATGCATCGGAAAGGGCCAAGATGCTATCTAAAAAAGGATGTTGTTGTAGCCAAAACAAGTACAGCGGCCTGTCTTATGTATGTTAGTTGATATTATTGATCCATATACTCTATAAGTGTTTATATGTCTGTTAGTTCTGTACATTCTTGGTTGATTGACTCGGTATTTGAATCTTGATACATCGCTTGTGTACATATCTAAATGGGAGTACACATTATGCAGCGTGTGACATCTGAGTTGGACATGAAGTGTTCAAAATATTCAAATTCACGTTAAACTGGATTCTAGTTTCTGAGTTTGAGTATGGGCATTTGTAAACCATATTCATATATGACAGTGGAATACATCTTTGTCATCCTTTTGAAGATATATAAAAACACATAGAATGATTTATAAAGATTCATATAGGAATACAAAATGGATTCGAATTTAGTTGCCAGGATAAACGTGGATGCTTATTGTCCCAAAAATCGAAAGAAGCAGCAAAATGTCCACTCCCACGTTGGTTGCCCGAAGCCCAGTGTTTGGGAGATGGAAATTACTGTCTAACCATTACACGGATAATCCATCGGCCCGATTTCCACTACTCTAAATAGGGGTAAGTTAGTAACTTCAATTAGACGTGACATGACCGCCTCTGAGCCCATTCCGACACGGTGGGCGTCAAACATGGGCGGCAAAACACATTTGATTCAAGCTTGTCCGAAAGACCTCTGTTTCTCCCTCCATTCCCGATTCATACACGGTGGGCGGCAAAACAAACTCGACTCGGCCGAAATCGATGTTGGCAAATATTTTTGATAGGGGCTGGTTTGTAATTTCACTCAGACGTGACACAACCGCCCTACTTGTCAGCTCCGTTCATACACCGTGGGCGCCAACAATGGGCGCCAACCACCCTATCCTCGCTCGAAATCGCTCTGGGCAAATATTGGCGAGATGCGAGATTACCGTCCTATCCCTGACCGATGAGACGTACAAATTTTAAACGGGGGCTAAGTTCGTAACTTTCCCATATTTCAAACAGGCGTGTCCCAAAAACATGGTTCCCCGTACCTCTCCCTCCATTTTCCCATTCATACACCGTCCGCGCTAGAACACCCCATCCCCACACCAGCCTCCGTCCGCCACCCCATGTATCGCCACCGTCCTCCACCACATCCATCGCCACCGTCCTCCACCATGCCGGAGCGCCTACCAAGACCGTGTCGTCCACTGCTAGAGATGGATGTTTCTCATCCACGGTGACGGACCAATAGCCTTGCATCGCATCCTCTCGCTACATCGGCGCCGTCGTCCTCTTTGCTGGGGCCGCTCACACAACCTTCTCTTCCACCGCAACGGGACTTATCCCCCGATGCACCCGTCTATCGTCGCAGATCTGCTTCAACGCCACTGACAGCCAGCGCACCCCCGATGCCTACATGGTGCCGCAAGAGAGGTGGTACTTCATATCTCCTCAACTTTTGACCTCAACCAGATAATATATCTTAACTTCGTTACTCTACTTTCTTTTCAGCTCTTAGAATTTAGTTCTTAGTTCGAAGCAAACAATGGATGCTGAATATCATTTCTCCGGTTTGCAGCTTCAAATCTGCCATAATACAGTTTAATTGATCATGCTTAGGGTTTAATTGATCATGTTGGTTCTATGGTGGTTTCTTTAATAGAAATCGGAGGGGAAACCCTCTTTTGCTAAAAAAATATGCTTAGAGTTTCCCCCTTTTATGATCACTATACGATCAGAATACGTGCTTCGTGTCATAATAACACTGCTCCACGCATCAAGCTAAACAAGCTTAGTTGTTCAAATACGAATCTGATATTATTAAAACAAAGTTGTTTAATTGGTCAGCTAAATGTTCCTAAATTAGATTCGAAAATGCATGTTCGCCACTCGGGTGTGTATCTCTACAGGGTGCCCACGGTGGGCCGGCCCACCCTGGGATTTTGGGTTGTCCCAGGCCCCGATTCCCCTCTGTTCTGCTGCGCGCTTCTGATCTCTACTCGCCCCCAGCCGCTTGCCTCACCGGCAACTTGCCGTCCCCGGACGGCATGACTCTAGGAGGAGACGCCGGACAAACAGGAGGCCAGGAGCCCCTCGCCCAACAACGTCACCACTGCCCGGGCGCGCCACCGTGCCTACCTTCCCAGTCCGTTCAGGGCTCAGGCGTGCAACACGCACCAAGCCAACCCGATTTGTCCTGAGATACGTCCTAAACACTCAGCAGCCACTCCTCATCACCCATTTTCTAATTGATTCATTACTCATTAGGCAGGACTATTATTATGGTTTGTTGTGTGCTCAGTGCTACCTACACTTAATGGTTCAGATGTATTTCAGTAATCTTTAGTACCTCTAAAGTTCACAGGGTTTTCAAAATTCTGGCCCTCGGAACAGAAACTAGTCAGTTGGGATTATTGGTCGTAGTGACATTGACCCAGATTACTACTGCAAGCCAGGTTTGTTGACAATTTTACTTGTCTTTCTTACTCATTTGATATAATATCCAATTTATTCACGTCTATTAGTTGCAAACAATAAGTGCTAGACCAACTTCTTCATTCAGATTTTGGACGGTGTCTTACTGCAGTTACAATTCTGCATACTTGTCCAAATAAGCTCACAAGTAAATGATTGATTCACTACATCTATGCTTGCCTTGTCATATTTGTTGTCAATATTCTTTTATGGTGGACCACCCTATTTCCAAATACTGGAACCGTATACATGAGTGAATAGTATTTCTCTATGTGATCTCTTCCATCATGTGAGGGTGACGAACACTGCATTGTATAGAAAGAAAGTGTCATTTCCAGCTTTTACATAGGTTTCGATCTTTTACATGGAATACAATCTTCCTACTTGCTTTGTGTCGCACTACCAATGCTCCACCCTTGAAGCTAAACATTACATCACTCATAATTGCTTATTTTATTTGTTCAAATACGAATTTCATATGATTCCAATGTTCCTACTTCAGTTTTGAAATGTGTGCCTGCCTGTTATAGAGACATAACGGGTTTGTATTTCTGTGTGTGGTCTGGTCAGCACGGTTGGGGAGGTGAACTTTGCATATGCAGGGGTTTATAGGGAGACACTCTCCAAGTTGAATTTGCAATGCATTCCATAGATAATCTGACTACTTTTTATGTTTGCATGAGTCCCAGATTCTGAACAACATCATAATGATTATGAGCTTGCGCGCATGAAAAGAATAAAGCAGAACAATGCCATGGCTGTCAAACATGGCATTAAGGGACTGAAATCAAGTCTGGATGCAATGCAATGCAAATGCTCTCCACCTACAGATTCATGCTCAGAATATGATCCTAACAGTGATTCTGAGCTAGAGGGAGACCTAAGTCAATGTAGCTCCCTAGTGGAGGAGTCAGAGGAAGATGCCCTATCTTATTCACCCATAAAGGTACTTGCTCTAACTTTCCAAGGTTACATTGCTCGCACATATCTTGCAACTGATGCTTTGCATTGCTTCTACTTTGTTGAACTGCCATTAGCTTAGTTTACACATCGTGTATGTGAATACGCCCTGCCTATCCATTTTTAGTACATATTCCATCTGTCATCATACCATATTTATCCATTAAAATGTTGTTCTTGTGTATCAGACGTTCAAAAGGAAGAGGGCGATTGCTAATCGTGGAGGAGCACAAGCAAAGTATTTGGAAAAGGTAGTGGCACCTGATAAATCAAATAGCCCATTAGGTGTAGTTGCAATATCACCTGACCCACAAAATACCCTAACTCTAGTAGACTCTAGCCCTACTACACTGGTCATTTGTGATGCCCCAACTCAGCAGACCCCAACTGCAGCAAACAGTATGATTATGCCAGTTGACATAGCACTAGCTGTACGACGCAAAACCCCCATTCCAGCAAAGTGTACACCAAATCCAGTCGCCAAATCCCTTTTAGAACCAGAGAGAGCCCCAATTGCAGCAAATAGGACCCCTGTTCCATTTCTTCCCTGTTTAGAAGACGAAGCTTATGTTGTTGTCAGGAACTTTGTGCGCATCTTTCCTTCATGGAAAGATTATACTGCAGACACAGAACAATTTCCAGTCTTCCTCCGCAACTTACGAGAGAAGACACAAGATTTCATTCTTTTAAATAGGCGAGGAGCAAACTGGATTGTGATGACGAGCAAGGGTTGATTGCACTTTTGAAGCACTCATTGATGAAGTATCGTTCCTACCTGAGGCAAGCGCACTTTGATGGCAAGCCTCTGAACGAAATTTCTGTAAAGTCTCCGATGCTACATTTATCCGACGGTGACTGGAATAATCTTGTTATACATTGGTCTCGGCTGCAGCGTAAGGTACTGTCTATGATATCACATCACAATTTGAACTACATTTCTGCATTTTCCTTAATGTCTCACTTGTACGAAAACTTTTAGCAGAAGAACATTCATTCTCAAGGGACCACAGAATCTCGCAACTATACTGCACACTGCATTGCTCTTGTGAGTACCTCTTGCCCTGTATGACCATACTTACTTTCATAGTTGTTTGATTATGTAGCATCACTGCACATGTTAGCCTCATAATCGTCCATTTGGTGGACATTATAAGATCCGTATGGACTCTTACACAAATTTGGAATCAACTCAATGCTTTTGAAGAGGTTTAGCTCTGTAGTCCTCTTGTAAGGACTGAACATGGTCTATCACTGTACTTACATTAACAGCTACTCCCTCCGTCCATAATAGAAGAATGTTTTGTACAGTACACCAGTGTTCAAAACACTCTTGCATAATTCAAAGAGGGATTGGTTCATTTTGTAGCATCCTGCATCTTATCTCCCTCGCCCACCATTTACTAAAAAAGATCAGATCTATATTTAGTCTTACCAACAAGTAGAATACACAGACAATGCCAGTGCAGAAGTGTAGCCCATTGCTCTTGTCGGTACATTTTGTCCTATAACGGTTGTACTTCCAGGGATTGGTAGTTGATTATGTAGCATCAATCTGCATCTTATCTTCATTATCCTCTATCCCTTCCAGTATTATCATATCTATAATTACTCTCTACAAAATGTAGAGTATAGGCATGCTTATGAAAAAGATTTTCTGCTAAAATTCTTGAGTTATCCTTCCCTTGACATGGAGAAGGGCATTATAAAGCCGGTGTGAACTGTTAATGTAAATAAGTCCTTCTAAAGCCTTTATCCTCAACTGCTGTTTAATTTGCACATACTCCCTATCTTTTACTGTTGTTTAGTTTGCTGTTTCTACCAAAATGCATGTTCGTAAGAACCGTAAGTTCTAAGTTTCACTTGTAAAACCAAATTCCTTATTCATACCATGCACATTACTTAATGCTCCCTATATGTATGCTTGGTTTTGTGGATCTATAATCGAGTGTGTGGTGAAGCAGCCCACGTTTGCACCTTGTCATCTCCTATTTTATCTTACTGATGTGGCTGATGATATGAACAACATGCCATGCACATTGTCCAAAATAGATACAATGATTTTCTTTGCCCTACATCTATGCTTGTTATGTTGACATGGTAATCCAGTAGTGTGGTGAAGCTCCCCACATTATGAACAATGCCAAATTATGCTATTGATATTTTGAACTTACTCTTTATTTTCTAATTTGAAATTGGATAGAATTGACAGAGCGGTTATCATCTCTGTTTGTACACGTGAAAAACCTATCATCTCTCTGCTTTGTTTCAGGGTGATATGCCTGATGGCATGCACAAGTCTGCTGGAGGCTGTGAGACAAACCCAACATATATTGCAGCAAAGAAGGCAAAACATCTTGAAGATAGCGAGACAACCCTAAAGTCTTATATTAATGCAGTGTTCAAGTTACTTGAGACTAACAGTCAGACAAGCTCACATAATTTGTTGTCTGAATCAGTTCGACTTCTTAAGTCCCAAGTTCTAGAAGAAAGGCATTCTGCAACTCAACTTCGACTTGAAGTCCTATCTCTAAGAAAGATTGCGGAGAACACCAATGAGAACCTCATCGCTAAACTGCTACACCTGGAAGCTATGACCGACATGGTAGGCCGGTCTCAGAGCCTTGCTCAGTAGCTTGCGCAGTAGTTCCCCCGCAAGGCTAACCTTTCTTGAACTGTCTTGGAAGTGGTCTCGGTTCAGTATTATTTTGTTACGCTGCAATGGTGCTTAGTTTTTGTAATCTGCTTCTTCATTGCGCTTTATGATCACTGGTGGCGAACTTCGATGCCCAGTGGATGTAATATACCTTAAATCCTTTATTGTATAGTGTAGGTTTATTCTTAGTTACTATGCCGTAATTTCTTTATTGTACAGAGTAGGTTTGTTCCTAATTCCTACTAGTTACTGCCATCATTCGCCTTATTGATATCTAAAAAAAATCAGATGTAGTCGACCGGACCGAAACATACGGGCCAGGTTTTTAGCGGGACAACATTGGGCCGGCCTGCGTCTTTCTTTGGCCCGAACGATTGGGGCCTTCACACATTGCGCCAGGCCCAAACTTACACGGGCCCATATTTTAGTTGGTCCTTTTGTCGACCACGCGCTTAGTTTGGCCAAGGTAGCGATGGGCCATTAACAGGCTGAATATTGTACTGGCCTATTACGGCCGAGATGAAACCACGGGCCTTTAGCAGGCCAAAATGCATGTTGGAACTCAATTTTCACTAGTCGTCGATGGGCCTTCAGCAGGCTGAAATGTAGAGCGAGCCGTTTTGGGCCCAGTTAGCTGAAAGGCCGTTACCAGGCCGAAACATATCTCGGGCCTTAGTTGGCCCATTGATATCATGGGCCTTTAAGAGGATAAAAGCTTAGTATAGGCCTCAACGGGCCGAATTACACGACAGGCCTTTAACAGGCGCAAAGTCACGTTGGGCTTAACTATTGCCACCTTTAGCATGGGCCTTTAGTGGGCACGATGTCCCGTTAGAGCATATATGGCCCATGGGCAGCACGGGCCATTCCCAGGCCGAAAGTCACACCGGGCTGAAATGGCCCATGTCTACATCAGGCCTCTAACAGGCCGAAAGTCACCGGGCTGTAGTTGGGCCCAAATATTCGGCGAACAATTAACGGGCCTGATCTGGCTTCGTGCCGCAAATGGGCCCAAATATTGGGTGAACAATTAACGGGCCAGATCTGGCTTCGGGCCGTAAATTGGCCCAAATATTGGGCGAACAATTAATGGGCCAGATCTGGCTTCGGGCCGTAAATGGGCCTTTATTAAGCAGGCCGTTATTGAGCTGGCCCACTAGTACCTGATTAAGTTCTACAGGCCTTTGACTGGGCCGGCCTTTTTAACCTATATGGGCCTCTGTTGGGCCCAGCCATGTGTTGACGTATCATAGGCATGTCTCCTCCAATGGAAAGGCGACATCTGGCCCACTGCCGAGCTGACAGGCGTTCCCTTCGGTTAATCAGCATTTTACACGTGGAAATTTCCCATTGGTCAGGGCTGTTAACGGGTTATCGGATCCAAAATCTGACCCGATAGCTTAACGGTGTTCCGTTACGGTGGATGCCACGTGTCGGTCACCCTTAACGAAAGCACTTCTGTGACGCGCGATTTATCGTCATGGAAGTGGACACTTCCGTGATGATAATTTTGGTAATGTCATGGAACACTTCTACGACAGCACAGGTATGACTATCTTGATTCTGTCATAAAATCGTCAAGGATGTACATGCATGACAAAAAACACGACCTACTGTGACAAAAACGTATCATCACAGAAGTTTATTTTTTTGTAGTGATGAGTAGGCATCAAGGAATGATAACAAGTGACACCCGGCCGTGGAGTCAACAATCTGGTCGATGCATGACAACGAGAAAGGGTCTTTTGGACATGCCTTATTGATATCTGTGTAATCAATACACAGCCTCCACCTCTCATTTGCCTTGTGCACCAGCACCGGATTGGCCAACCACGTCGGATGGAGTACTCCTCTCACCAAGCCTGCCGCTTCCAGCTTCCTGATCTCTTTTCTGATGAACTCCTACCTTTCCAAAGCTTGCTTCCCGACATTCTGCTTCACGGGTCGCGCATGAGGACAGACAGCAAGATGGTGCTCAATCACCTCCTTGGGAACACTGGGGATGTCGGATGCTTGCCATGCAAACACATCGACATTCGCCCGCAGGAAAGTGACGAGTGCACCTTCCTATTTGCTATCGAGGGTGGAGCTTATGGTGAAAGCCCCTCCCGTGCATCCTCCTTGATGGACACCTTCTTGGTCTCTGGTGGTGCAGCTCTGGATTTCTTGCTCTTACCGGTGGAGCTCTCTGGCACGTCCTCGATAGGAGCACACCACTCCGAAGAGGTGCGCTTGCTGGAGTGGGTGCGAGAGGTCTTGCTGGTCTTCTTTCCTCCCGGGGATTCGGCGGCAGGAGCAAGCGCCTTAGGGGCAGTCGCCGCAACCGCTTCCCGGTAGAGTTGGTCAGCACAAATAAGCGCATCCTTCTTGTCGGATGGTATGGTGTTGTAGGCGTAATGTGACGCCGCCATGAACTTGGCTAGTGCAGGGTGGCCGAGGATCCCGTTGTAGGGCAAGGGGATCTCAGCTACATTGAAGACAATCATTTCTGTCCTGTAGTTCAACTCGCCTCCAAACGTCACGGGCAGCGTGACCTTATCGTTCGGCTGACTCCTTCCCGGGTTGACCCCTTGAAACTTGCCTGTCTCTTTGAGGTCTTCATCAGGAATCTGTAGTCTTTTGATCACAACAGGCGAGATCATGTTTCGACCGGCCCCGCCGACAACTAGCATCTTCTTCACCTTGAGGTTGCGTATCATGGGTGAAACCAACAATGGTAGACCCCCGACCACAGTTGTGCGATCAGGGTGGTCCTCGGTGTCAAAAATGATAGGCGTGCTGGACCACTTCAGTGGATTCTGAGTGCGAATGATGGCTCCGCCGCTATGATCTCACGCGCCCATTGCTTGAGTGGCGGTGGGAGGTGTGCAGAGAGGCGCCACCATCGACGCACATGGCCTCCATAGCTTTGTGAAACTCATGGTCGCCGGACTCGTCGTCCTCGTCATGATCATCGTCTTCCTACTTCTTGTCGCAGCCCCGGGCAAGCCTCTCTTGCTGGTTATCCTTGCTGCAGCGGCACCCTTGGCGGACACGCTTCTTGCCGTATCCTTCAGCACCATCCTGACCTTTCTCCTTGTCCCGCCTCTCATACTCAGCTTTTTGCTTCTCAACAAGCAGCTCAACTTGTCGGCAGTTCTGGAGGTCATGGCCCTTGGTGCGGTGGATCTTGCAGTACTGCTTGTCGGCACTTCCTGGCTTGTCGGTAGCCGCCAAGGCCCGGAATGCGGTGCCGATGTTGTCGGATACCTCGATGGCAAGCACGGCCTTGCCCTTGTGTTTTCTATTGTGGCGCCGACCCTTCTTCGTCGGGGCGGTGGTGTCTTCATCTATGGAGTCGGTTTCCGCACTAGCGTCCTCGCCGGGGTACTTCCTCCCCTCTTCCGCTCGAGCGCACCTATCGGCCAGAACATAAAGTTTGCCCACATCTTTGACCTTGTTCATCGCCAGCTCTTCACGCATCTTGCGGTTGCGCACATTCTGATGGAATGCGCTGATCACAGCGGCGGGATGAACATCTGGGATGTTGTACTGCACCCGGCTGAACCTCTGTATGTACTTGCACAGGTTTTCACCTTCCTTCTGGGGGATGATATGAAAATTGCTTGCTTGGCCATGAGCTTGATGGCCCCCAGTGAAGGAGCCAACAAACTCATGACACAAATCCGACCAGGAAGAAATGGAATCCACCGGCAAGTGCATCAACCATGACATGACATTGGGCTTAAGTGCATACGGGAAGTAATTGGCAATCACCTTGTCGTTGCGGGCTCCAGAAGCTTGCATCGCGATGGTGTAGATGCTGAAGAACTCTGACGGGTGAGTCTTGCCATTGTACTTCTCGCCAACGTCGGGCTTGAACGTGCGGTGGGAGGTCCACTGGAACTGCCGCACCTCACAGGTAAAGCCTAGGAAACCCACCTCGTAGGGTAGGCCACCATAGCCTCCCGGTGCCGGGTGGTCCATACTGGGCCCTGCCCGCCTATCTGACTGGTGGCGCGCATCACGCCGACGTTCGATGGTGGTTCGAGCGTCTTCAAGGGCTCGCTCCTGAAGAACTTGGCGCTGATCACGGTGGGTCCATGGATCGGACGACGCTATGGAAATGTTATCACAGGCGTCATCACGACGGACCGACACTCGCGGTAACTGGCGTGGGGGAGGAGAGTGCACCGTGGCTGCATCACCCCCGGCCCGTCCGCCACTGGCATGTGGTGGCTCGAAGGAACGTCGGCCTAAGGGCCCTTTTGGTCGCGGCTCATCTTTGTTGGAGACTCCGACGAGGCTTCGAATGGTGGCTCTCCACTCGTCAAGCTTTTCCGCAGCAGGAAGAAAGTCGAGGAGCCCCTGCGCGCGCGCCAAAGCTTCCGCTGGCATGGGCGGCAGCGAAAGCTACATGGAACGTGTCAAGCTCCGACTTCTAACCACGTTAGAAGGGGCTCTATCATGGCCTTGCAGCTCTACGCCATTTTCGCCAGCACTTCGGCATGCATGCTAGCTTCCTTTGTCCCGCGAAGGATGCACATGACTCTTCCCATGGCGGCGCCCAGGGTCACCAGCGTGGTGACGCTGCTCATCACGGACAACTTGGGAAGAGCGCATCGTGGGTGCCGGCGTAGGTGTCTTGGAGGTCGCAGAGCCACTGCTAGGTGGCATGGCGCCGCCCTTTGAGGGCCCCACGCTGCCTGCGGGGGGGGGCAGCTCCGTCTTTGGATCTGGCGGCGTGCGGCCCATCGTCTTGCGCACGAATAACGCCACTCGTGAGGCTTTGACTGCCAGACCGATGTGGGTGTTCGTGGGCCGCGCCTCAGCTTCCGTCCGTGACCGCCCCGTTACCTGCCCGCACTGGTACGGGCCGCCCGGCACCGGATGAACGGATCTCCTTCGTCATCTTCTTCTTGGGAGCCATGGCAATGAAGAACTGCTAAACTAACTGCTAGACCGGATTCTCACAACTGCGCACCCTGCCTGCCGCGCCAAAGATGTCGGTGGAAACGACGCTTATGGGATCACCGGAATCCCTACTACGGTCGACGGGCGCGCGGTTGTGAAAAGAGCGGATCTAGGAGTCAGCACATAGATCGTTTACCTAGGTTCGGGCCGCGAGGATGCCTAATACCCTAGTCCTGCTTTGGTGTATATTTGAGTGTTCTTGACCTCTTGAACTAGCTGTAGCATGTGTGTAGTCCAAAATAGCCGAATCACACTCCAGTATGCCTCGGGCCTCCTTTTATAGAGAAAGGGAGGGCGCCACAGTGGCACACATGAGGTGGAAAGGTGTACAATGGCTGAGTCTATCCTCTGGCCCCGTCAGACAAACGCATTTAATGCGCTGCCGACATGCCCTTCTTACTTTATCGGGGATGGCGAGGAAGCTCGTCCCAGCTGTCGCCGTTTCGCCTTGCTTCGACACGCGTATGGGCCAACGGGGTGTGCGGTGCCATGTAGACTCGTAGGCTGCTAAGCTGGTGTTGTGGTAGTGTATTCATGAAGATTTGCATGCCACCACGCGGATGCTTGCTGAGTCGGTCTAGCGGCCGCATATCGCCACGCAGGTGCTCGCCCAGCTGGCTGGGCTGGCAACTGCATGGGAACGGTGGTGGGGTCTTGGTAGATGTGGCCCTGGCCGTGGCCCCGCTAACGTCCTCGGCAAGGGTCTTGCCGAGGTCCCTGCATGGGTCCTGCCGTGACATCATGGTCGTCCCCGGTTGCTCGAGGTCTCGTGGATTTCCTCGGCAAGGATCTTGCCGAGGATCATCGTCTTCTGGCCTTCATCTGATCTTGTGTGTTTCATGATCTTCACGAAGATCTGCATGCCACCATGGAGGTACCTCCCGAGCCTTGGTTCCAATGTGGTTGACGGCGTTGGAACTCTTGGGCTCAAGGGTGGCGCACTTTGCTGGCGTTGGGCAAGTTGCCCCGGCAAGGCTCTTGCCGGGGCCGCAGAGGCTGCCCAGGCGAGGGTCTCGCCGGGGAGCATACCTTTCCCTTTTGTTCTTTGTGTCTCTTGTCTTGGCGTTGCTTTGATTGTCTTGCACCTTCGGCTTCCCTCCTCTGCCCTGCTATGTGTGGCCTCGGGCGCGGCTCTGACTGCCCGTGCACAAGTAAAGGTGTACAAAGGAGAGCCCCTGCTTTTGTACACCGACACCTTTGGATCGACAAAACCTTATGGTTGCATCATATACAACTCTTCTTCCAGAAATCCATTCAGGAATGCAGTTTTGACATCCATTTTCCAAATTTAATAATCACAAAATGGGGCAATCGCTAACATGATTCGGACAGACTTAAGCATCGCTACGGGTGATAAAGTCTCATCATAGTCAACTCCTTGAACTTGTTGAAAACCTTTTGCAACAAGTCGAGCTTTGTAAATAGTAACATTACCGTCTGCGTCTGTCTTCTTATTAAAGATCCATTTATTTTCTATGGCTTGCCGATCATCGGGCAAGTCCACCAAAGTCCACACTTTGTTCTCCTACATGGATCCCATCTCAGATTTCATGGCCTCAAGCCATTTCACGGAATCTAGGCTCATCATCGCTTCCTCATAGTTCGTAGGTTCATCATGGTCTAGTAACATGACATCCGGAACAGGATTACCGTACCACTCTGGTGTGGATCTTACTCTGGAAGACCTACGAGGTTTGGTAGTAACTTGATCTGAAGCTTCATGATCATCATCATTAGCTTTCTCACTAATTGGTGTAGGAATCACGGAAACTGATTTCTGTGATGAACTACTTTCCAATAAGGGGGAAGGTACAACTACCTCACCAAGTTCTACTTTCCTCCCACTCACTTCTTTCGAGAGAAACTCCTTCTCTAGAAAGGATCCATTCTTGGCAACAAAGATTTTGTCTTCGGATCTGTGATAGAAGGTGTACCCAACAGTTTCCTTTAGGTATCCTATGAAGACGCACTTCTGTGATTTGGGTTCGAGCTTATCAGGTTGAAGCTTTTTCACATAAGAATCACAACCCCAAACTTTAAGAAACGACAACTTTGGTTTCTTGCCAAATCACAGTTCATAAGGCGTCGTCTCAACGGATTTCGATGGTGTCCTATTTAAAGTGAATGCAGCCGTCTCTAAAGCATAACCCAAAATGATAGCGGTAAATCAGTAAGAGACATCATACACTACAAAAAAATACACATCGGTGACATTTTGGGCCGAACAAATTTTTTTTCTGTCATACTTATGACACTTCGATGACAATAATTGTGACAAAACCCGGTATCATCATAGATGTGGTGGGATCCTACTTCTATGACAAAAAATCATGACAGAAAATGGGCCTTTCGTCCTAGGCAGGCCGGAGACGCAACTGCATGACATTGTTTGGGCCGTCCATGACGGAAAAAACCGTGGTAGAAGCGAGGGCGAGGAAAATATTGGGGAGTTCCTGGTTATGGTGGGTGGTCGGGGGCCGAGCGATGTGCGTTTCTGTCATACCGTACGCGCTTGGGTGCGAGGCATTGGGCTCTAACTGAACCCGAGCAAGGCGTCGCCTAACTGAACCCGAGAGATTGCAGTACAGGCTACGCATTACTGAACCCGAGCGATCGAGCAATTCCTTTGCTACTGCTGCTAACTGAAGCCAATCGATGCTGCCTCTGGATGAACAGTGACCGTTGCTAGGGGGGTTTGGATGAATAGTTCCCGGTGGGGGTGGATGAACATGACCCCGTGGTGTTGCCTTTGGATAAATAGGACCCCGATCGAGCCGGTTGGGGCTGGATGAACAGGACCCCGTGGAGGGCTGGTTGAACTGTAGCCGGTGGAGGTCTAGATGAACAGTAGCCCGTGGAGGGGTGGTTGAACAGGAGCCCGTGAAGAGGGCTTGTTGAACAGTAGCCTGTGGAGTAGCGCACGGTGGAGGCTGGATGAACAGGAGCCCATGGATGAACAGTTGCATGTGGAGGCTGGAGGAGGTCGACGGTGGATGAACAGTAGCCCGTGGAGGCTGGAGGAGGTTGACGGTGGAGATGAACAATACCCCGTGGAGTCCCGTTTTGCGGTACGCCACACCCCTCCCGATGAACAGGACCCCCAATTCGACCGTAGTGCTCCAACACAAGTCCGTTTCCTCCATTTTGCGGTACGCCACACCCCTCCCGATCAACAGGACCCCGTTTCGACCATAGGAGGTCCAACAGGAGTCCATTTCCTTCAGTTTGCGGTACACCAGACCCCTCCCGATGAACATGATCCCGTTTCAAACGTGGCTAGTCGAACACATGCCCGTTTCCTCCATTCTGCAGTACGTTCGACCTTGTTTCGATCAGCTATTTTGTCCAAGTTGGTTGGCTCCCATGCATTCCGTTGCCTCCTGATGAACACGACACATTCCATTGCCTCCCCATGAACATAACGACGACGCAGTTTCTCTGTTCCGACCCAGCCATGTACATAAGCCCTGGGCGTATGTATGCGCGAGCAGGCGTCCAAGACCCCGCCCGTATGTATGTACGTGGTTGTATTTTCTTTCTTGCACCCTGGCCACCATACGTACATGTACATGCTACATGCGCGCCTCTACTATGACACGTGTGCGCCTCTATATCGACCAGTATGTACATACACGTTCCCGACCAGAATGACAACACTACGTACGCTTCGACCAGGTGGTCCCGATTGTCAGGCATTTCCTTGCATGTGAAGATGTAGCTAGTGGGTCCCAACAGTCAGGGGGCGAATCATTTTTTTCCTGTAATATGGATGCACTTCCTTGCGTTCGAAGATGTAGCTGGTGGGTCCCAGCAGTCAGGGGGAAACGTTTTTTCGTGAAATACGGTGGCCCGTCCGGTGCGTCCTTGCTGTCAGGTGGAGGAATAATTATTTTCCGTGTAATAAGGCGGCACTTCCTGGCGGCTGCCATGGACCCAGCTGTCAGCCTCTCCACGTACAGTACTCTTCCGATGGAAAGTCGTTCCTTACCACGTTGACCACACCGCGCCGAGAGCACCAGGGCGGTGGATGACGACGAGGACTAGGAAGGGGATGACGCGGAGCCGGGGAAGACACGGCAGTGGAAGCCCGCTCGGAGAGGAGTACGAGGGTTGACTGGTTCGGCTGCGGTGTGAAGCTGCCATCGCCGCAAAATAATAAGGGGTGTGGGTGAGTAGAGGGATGGCCTGGCCAACGGTGGGAGTATTAGGGGGCGGTGAGACCTCCGCGTCATCACAGCCGGCCATGGGAGGCAGGAGCACGCAGCATGACCGGCGCTGCTTTGGGCCGCTGGAGCAAGAAGACCAGAGGTTGAAGAAGCACTATGGCGTTGGATGGACATCGGACGCTCACTGCAGCTAGATTCATTTATATTGACTAAGTTGACAAAGGCCCTTGGTACACGTCAACTTAGTAGGCCCACAGGCCAACCTCTGAAATGGTGCGCCCAGATGTCAGGGCGAGGAATCATTTTTCACTACAAAAAATACACTTCCGTGATGATACGTGTTTGTCACAGTAGGTCGCGTTTTTTGTCATGCATGTACATCCATGACGATTTTACGACAGAATCAAGATAGTCATACCTATGATGTCGTAGAAGTGTTCCATAACATTACCAAAATTATCATCATGTAAGTGTCCACTTCCATGACAATAAATCGCGTGTCACAGAAGTGCTTTCGTCAAGGGTGGCCGACGCGTGGCATCCACCATAACGGAACGCCTTTAAGCTATCGGGTCGGGTTTTGGATCCGATAACCCGTTAACAGCCCCGACCAATGGGGATTTCCCACGTGTAAAATCATCATTGGCTGGAGGAGACACGTGTCAGGTCTGCGTTGGCATATGTGTCACTCATCCAATGGGCGAGACTCACCGATGATATGTTGACACATAGACCGGTCCATTAAATTTAAATGGGCCGGCCCAACTAAAGGCCCAAAAGATTTTGCAGACCATAATGGGCTGGCCCAGCTAAAGGCCCACAAGATTTTGCGGGCCATAATGGGCCGGCCCAGGTAAAGGCCCACAAAATTTTTGTGTGCCATAATGTGCCGGCCCAGGTAAAGGCCCACAAGATTCTTGCAAATCATAATGGGCCGGCCCAGCTAAACGCCCATGAGATTTCGCCGACATTAATGAGCTGGCCCAGTTGTAGGCCCACAAGATTTTGAGGACCCTAGTAGGCCGGCCCATTAACTGGCTGCCATGTTTTGGGCCAAATGCTCGCCCATATTTAATCCGGTCCATTAATGGCCTGCCATGTTCCAGGCCTAAGAATGGACAATATGAGATCCGGCCCGTTAAAATCCTACCACGTTCTGGGCCAAAATACGGCCCAGATCAGGTTCAACCCTTTAGGAGGCTTTGGGCTAAATTATGGCCCATATCAGATTCAGCCCGTCAACTGGACACTATGCTTTTGGGCCCACTTGCTAAAGGCCCATTTAGTAATTCGGCCTGATATTAGTTTCGGCCTGTTAAGGACCCGTTTAACATTTCGGCCCTATATTAATTTCAGCCTGTTAAAAGCCCGTCATATAGTTGGGCGTAACTACGGCCCGTTTTGCATTCGGCCTGCTCGCAGCCGATATCTGATTGGGCCAAACAAGGACCGAGACAATTTTGGCCTGTTAAAAGCCCGTGATTTGATTCGCACAATCATGGGCCGGGGTCCATTTCGGGCTGCTGCCGGCCCGTGAGCAGTTCGGCACGTTTCAGGCCCAACCTACTTCTCAGGCTCCTAAAAGCCCATTGAGTTTTCCTGCGAAAAGAGGGCCAGGGGTTACTCGGCCTATTAATGGCCCGAATCTACTAGTGGGCCAGTTTACTTTTGGCCTTATAACGGACCAAGATGACGGGGCCCATGATGCGGATCATACATCGTGATTGCATGACGGCCCGATTAGGTACCGTAATTTTATTGTTTGGCCGGTTTACTGCGAAGAAAGGATATATATATATACAGTAAAATAACTGCAGCATCGTGAATAAAAAAACCTAAACCATACCATAAAGAAATTACTGCATATTACATCTGGGCATCAAAGTTCGCCACTATGATAATAAAGCACAAGCAGGCAGCAGATTACATACACTGGGCATCAAAGATCGCCACCAGAGCAAATAAACACGCTGACAAAATAATATACAAAACCGATAGCACTTCAATAGAGTTCAAGAAAGGTTAGCCCTACTGGGGAGCTGCAGCGCAAGCACCTGAGTAAGATGATGAGACTGCGCTTGTTCAACACTTATATCTTCCTCACTCTGAAAGATAAACAAGCAGACAAATGACAGGTTTTGCACATAAACGTATCAGTGCTGACAATTCATCACATTTCTTACTAACGAATAAAGTGACATAGTTTAAAATTACATTAACACAATATGGTATTGTTCAAGTCAAGACATGGCAGGAAATGACATTGTGAAGGAGTTGGCTGAGGAAGTCCTGGATTAAGGGGTCCTCGGACAGCCGGACTATATACTTTGGCCGGACTGTTGGACTATGAAGATACAAGATTGAAGACTTCGTCCCGTGTCCGGATGGGACTCTCCTTTGTGTGGAAGGCAAGCTTGGATATCTGGATATGTAGATTTCCTTCTCTGTAACCGACTCCGTGCAACCCTAGCCTCCTCCGGTGTCTATATAAACCGGAGGGTTTAGTCCGGAGGATAACAACAATCAGAATCATAGGCTAGCTTCTAGGGTTTAGCCTCTACGATCTGGTGGTAGATCAACTCTTGTAATACTCATATCATCCAGAATAATCAAGCAGGAAGTAGGGTATTACCTCCATCGAGAGGGCCCGAACCTGGGTAAAACATCGTGTCCCCTGCCTCCTGTTACCATTAGCCTTAGAAGCACAGTTCGGGACCCCCTACCCGAGATCCGCCGGTTTTGACACCGACATTGGTGCTTTCATTGAGAGTTCCACTATGCCGTCGCTGTAAGGCTTGATGGCCCCTTCGATCATCTTCAACGATGCAGTCCAGGAGGAGGTTTTCCTCCCCGGACAGATATTTGTATTTGGCGGCTTCGTACTGCGGGCCAACTCGCTTGGCCATCTGGAGCAGATCGATAGCTACGCCCCTGGCCATCAGGTCAGGTTTGGAAGCTTAAACTACACTGCCGACATCCGCAGAGACTTGATCTTCAACGGATTCAAGCCCAGTACAGGTGCGTCGAACGGTCACAACGGGAAAGACCTTGATCTGCCGTAGGACAGTATTCGGGAGATCGCACCTGCGGAGGCACCGGGAATCAATCTGGAGCAGGTCGTGCCTTCCAAGGGCAGGTGGATGGACCCCGCCACGGAAGCTGCACACCCATTGGCGTCGGAGCCGAACACTGACGCCACCTCCTATGAGGGTGGTGTCATCGGACCCTCGGACTCGTCTCCGCCACAGGATCTGAACCGCGTGCGTCCGTGCCTATTGAATCTGATTGGGCACCGGTCATGGAGTTCAATGCCGCAGATATTTTTCAGCACTCGCCCTTGGGTGATGTGCTGAACTCATTAAGGTCTCTTTCCTTGTCAGGAGATCCTTGGCCGAACTATGTCCGGCTCGAGTGGGGAGCGGACGACGAAGAAATTTGTCCCCCACCCACCACCCACTTTATAGCCACTGTCGATGACTTAACTGATGTGCTTGACTTCGACTCTGAAGACATCGACGGTATGGATGACGATGCAGGAGAAGAACAGGAACCACCGCCAATAGGGCACTGGATAGCCACCTCATCATATGATATTTATATGGTGGACACCCCTAAAGAAAACAATGGTGACGAGGCAACGAAAGATAACCCTTCGGGGAAGAAATCTAGGCACCGGCGTCATCAGCGCCGTTCCAAGCCCCGTCATAGCAAAATTAGTGATGCCGGCACAAGAGATAACAATCCGGATGGTGCCGAAGACGAAGACAACCCTGCCCAGTGATACGTCTCCAACGTATCTATAATTTTTTATTGCTCCATGCTATATTATCTACTGTTTTAGGAAATATTGGGCTTTATTATCCACTTTTATATTATTTTTGGGACTAACCTATTAACCGGAGGCCCAGCCCAGATTTGTTGTTTTATGCCTATTTTAGTGTTTTGAGGGAAAGGAATATCAGACGGAGTCAAAACGGAAAATAATCAACTGGAGAAGTTATTTTTGGAAGGAAAGCCACCCGATGGACTTGGAGTGCACGTCAGGAAAGAAGGGAGGTGCTCACGAGGGTGGGGGCGCGCTCACGTATTGCGTGAAGGTTGAAAAAGTTTGAGATTAGTTAAGTATGAAATAATTGCTTGGCTTGTCATCGGGGGTATATAAGTTGGGACCATCTTTGTGTGACAAAAATGAAGCATAGTCTAACTATACGATTTTGTAGGGATGAACTTTCTTTTGCCATGTTATTTTGAGAAGACATGATTGCTTTATTGGTATGCTTGAAGTATTATTATTTTTATGTCAATATGAACTCTTGTCTTGAATCTTTTGGTTCTGAATATTCGTGCCACAATTAAGAAGTTTTACATTGAAATTATGCCAAAGTATCACTCCGCATCAAAAATTCTCTTTTTATCATTTACCTACTCGAGGACGAGCGGGAATTAAGCTTGGGGATGCTTGATACGTCTCCAACGTATCTATAATTTTTGATTGCTCCATGCTATATTATCTACTGTTTTAGGCAATATTGGGATTATTATCCACTTTTATATTATTTTTGTGACTAACCTATTAACCGGAGGCCCAACCCAGATTTGCTGCTTTATGCCTATTTTAGTGTTTGGAGGAAAAGGAATATCAGACGGAGTCAAAACAGAACAAAATCAACTGGAGAAGTTATTTTTGGAAGCAAAGCCACCCGATGGACTTGGAGTGCACGTCAGGAAAGAAGGGAGGTGCTCACGAGGGTGGGGGGCACGCCTACCCCCTAGGGCTCGCCCCCTGCCTCGTGGCCCCCCCTTCGGTCTATCGACGTACCCCCTGCACCCATATATACCTACGTATTGTAAAACTTCCAGAACAGAAGATAGATCGGGAGTTCCGCCGCCGCAAGCCTATGTAGCCACAAAAAACCTCTTGGGAGCCCATTCTGGCGCAATGCCGGAGGGGGAACCCATCACCGGTGTCCATCTTCATCATCGCGGCTATCCATGACGAGGAGGGAGTAGTTCACCCTCGGGGCTGAGGGTATGTACCATTATCTATGTATTTGATCTCTCTCTCTCTCTCTCTCGTCTTCTCTCTCGTGTTCCATCTATGGCAAGATCTTGATGTATCCCAAGCTTTTCTATTGTAGTTGGATCTTATGATGTTTCTCTCCCTCTACTCTCATGTGATGAATTGAGTTTCCCCTTTGAAGTTATCTTATCGGATTGAGTCTTTTATGAGAACACTTGATGTATGTCTTGCCATGATTTTCTGTGGTGACAATGGGATATCATGTGCCACTTGGTGTATGTTTTGGTGATCAACTTGCGGGTTTCGTGACATTGGGAACCTATGCATAGGGGTTGGCACACGTTCTTGACTCTCCGATAGAAACTTTGGGATACTCTTTGAAGTACTTTGTGTTGGTTGGATGAATCTGAGATTGTGTGATGCATATCGTATAATCATGCCCACGGATACTTGAGGTGAGAATGGAGTATCTAGGTGACATTAGGGTTTTGGTTGATTTGTGTCTTAAGGTGTTATTCTAGTACAAACTCTTTTATAGATTGATCCGAAAGAATAACTTTGAGGTGGTTTCGTACCCTACCATAATCTCTATGTTTGTTCTCCGCTATTAGTGGCTTTGGAGTGACTCTTTGTTGCATGTTGAGGGCTTGTTATGTGATCTATCTATGTTATTATTGTTGAGAGAACTTGCACTAGTGAAAGTATGAACCCTAGGCCTTGTTTCCTATCATTGCAATACCATTTACGCTCACTTTTACCGCTTGTTACCTTGCTGTTTTTATATTTTCAGATTACAAAAACCTATATCTACCATCCATATTGCACTTGTATCATCATCTCTTCACCAAACTAGTGCACCTATACAATTTACCATTGTATTGGGTGTGTTGGGGACACAAGAGACTCTTTGTTATTTGGTTGCAGGGTTGTTTGAGAGAGACCATCTTCATCCTACGCCTCCCACGGATTGATAAATCTTAGGTCATCCACTTGAGGGAAATTTTCTACTGTCCTAGAAACCTATGCACTTGCAGGCCCAACAACGTCTACAAGAAGAAGGTTGTGTAGTAGACATCAAGCTCTTTTCTGGCGCCGTTGCCGGGGAGGTGAGTGCTTGAAGGTATATCTTTAGATCTTGCAATCGAATCTTTTTGTTTCTTGTTTTAGCACTAGTCTAGTTTATAAAAGAAAACTACAAAAAAATGGAATTGAGAGTGCCTCATATGCTTCATCTTTTTAATGTCTTTCGTGAAAATGATGGGAAGGAAAATTGTGCTCAAGTACTAGAAGAAGAATTACATAGAACACTTGGCATAAAATATGTGAATGATGAGCATGATTGCAATGTTGTTAGTATGAATTCTTTGAATATGCATGATGCTAATGATGATTGCACTAGTTGTGATGAAAATGCCTCCTATAAACATGTCAATTTTCATCGAGTGCATTGGGTTTGTAAGTACACACCAAATAGGCAAGATAGATATTGCAAGAGGCATAAGTACTTAGAAACCAAATTGTTGCAAGAAGAGCTAGATGAATGTGCTGAAAATTTATCTTTTCTTAGCCCTACTTGTGAACTTTGCAATGAACGTGATCACTTTAGTACCCAATGAAAATTGTTTCATGAGCATATCGTATCCAAAAACTGTGATGACTTGATTTCCCTTGCACATCATAATGAACTTAGTTTGCTCTTGGGTTATGAAGAAATTAAACGTAGAATTAAGGATATTCCAAAATTTGTCCTTGATAAAGTTCTTCATTTTTATCTAGAAGAAATTTATATGTATTGTGCGGTGAATTGCATTGAAAATCCTTATATTGCCAATTACATAAAGAAAAGAGAACAAATAGAGGATGAAGAGAATACTAATGAATGGGAAGAGACTTCCCAATATTCTCCTATTATTTCCTAAGATGAATCAGGTAACGAGGAGGAGCCTTCTATTCAACCAATCTCATTAATAAGGAGCTCCAAAAAGAGGATTGAACCCACACATGACGTGAAGAAGAAGAAAAGAAAGAGGAAGAGAGGCAAAAAGGTATCTCTCCCAAATAAGGTTGATCCTATTATTGTTATGCCTCATGAAAATGAAGATGATACACTTGATGATGATCTCGTTATGCCTAATGCTTGCTGTGATGATTACGATTGGGAAGATAATGATACTTCTTATGATCTTGAAAATCTTTTTGGCACTTGCTTGGAAAAATATGATAATAATGTTTGCTATACTATTGGTGCTATCCATACTATTAATGATGAGAGTGATTATGCTTATGATACGAAAAGGCTCAAGCTTGGGGAAGCTATGTTTGATGAGGATGATATATTTGAGAATATATTTGCTGTAACTAATGTTTGTCCCAAGCTTGGGGATGCTATGTTTAATAATGATTATATTTTTAGCCTCTCAAGTTTTGATATGCAAAGTTGTTATGATGATAGTATGCCTCCTATTTATGATGGTTATATTGATGAAAGTGGGTTTGGAAGAGTGTCAACTTTAGAAAGGAATGATCCCACTATTTTGGAGGATGTTGAATCTTATTATGATGAATATGAAAGTGGATTTGGAAGAGTGTCAACTTTATTTAGTGATGATTCCACTATCTTGGAAGAGGTTTCAATCGATTATGATGAGACAAAGTTGCCACTTATGATGATTATTGCGATAAAACTTATGTTATAAAGTGTAGTGATGATTATATTTATAAAACTTGTCATGATTATGAGTACCCTTTCTCTGAACATTACTCTTTTAATGTGGAAACAATTTATAGTATTCAAGTCTCTTATGATACTCCCACTATTCCGAATGAGAAGAATTTTGCTTATGTGGAGAGTAGTAAATTTTCTATGCTTGTAGATCATGAAAAGAATTCTTTAGGTGCTGGTTATATTGTTGAATTCATTCATGATGCTACTGAAAATTATTATGAGGGAGGAATATATGCTTGTAGGAATTGCAATAATATCAAGTTTCCTCTCTATGTGCTTAAAATCTTGAAGTTATGCTTGTTTTGCCTTCCTATGCTTGTTGATTATTGTCCCCATAAGTTGTTTGATCACAAAATCCCTATGCATAGGAAGTTGGTTAGACTTAAAAGTGCTAGTCGTATGCTTCATGACACTCCCGTTATGTTTCAATTCTTATCTTTTATGTGAGCATCATTGACATCATCATGCCTAGCTAGAAATGCATTAAAGAAAAGCGCTTGTTGGGAGACAACACAATACTTATCCTTACTGTTTTTGTGTGTCCACAAGATTATGCTACTGTAGTAATCATGTTTTATAGCTTTTGTTTCAATAAAGTGCCAAGTAAGACCTTTAGGATAGCTTACGGTGATAGTTGTGTTGATCCTGCTGAAAATCAGAAACTTTTGCACCCAGTAAATTAGTTTTGTTAATTCACAGATACGTGCTATTGATCTGATTCTTTTCGCTCTGGATTGGTACATAAATTTCTTAGTATTTCCTAATTTTGTGGAATTTGTGAGATTCCAGAAGTATACGTTTGATGCAGATTACTACAGACTGTTCCGTTTTTGACAGATTCTGTTTTCTATGTGTTGTTTGCTTATTTTGATGAATCTATAGCTAGTATTAAGTGGTATGAACCATAGAAAAGTTGGAATACAGTATATAATACACCAATATGAATTTATAATGAGCTCATTACAGTACCTAAGTGGTGGTTTTATTTTCTAATAATAACGGAGCTTACGAGTTTTCTGTTGAGTTTTGTGTTGTGGAGTTTTCAAGTTTTGGGTAAAGATTCGATGGACTATGGAATAAGGAGTGGCAACAGCCTAAGCTTGGGGATGCCCAAGGCACCCTAATATAATATTCAAGAATAGCCAAAAGCCTAAGCTTGGGGATGCCCCGGAAGGCATCCCCTCTTTCGTCTTCGTTCATCGGTAACTTTACTTAGAGCTATATTTTTATTCAACACATGATATGTGTTTTGCTTGGAGCATCATTTCATTTTTTTAGTTTTTTCTTTCTGTTAGTTAGAATAATTTTTTTCATCTTTATTTTCAATAAAAAGTCAAGGATAGCCTTTGCCATGCTTATTTTGCTAATATACATGTTGCTGTTTGAAAACAGAAAGTTTACCGCTGTTGCAAAAATTCCCTAGAAAAGTCAGAGCATGATATAAGGTTGAAACTTTTTTCATAATGAGATCTGATAAATTTACTGCAGTGGGAAGTTTATTTCATAATTTTTGGAGTTAGGGAAGTTTGATGAATGTTGCCTTCTTTACAGACTGTATGTTATGGCAGATTGCTGTTATGTTTGCATTGTTTACATATGTTTGCTTGTTTAATGATTCTATTTGAGGTTAGGAGTATTAAATATGCAGAGGCATTTAGTTTGCAATGTTGAATAATAATGTTAGTGATTTTTTACAGTAGAAAATGATAAGGTTTTGCATTGGTTTATACTAACCTATCTCACGAGTTCTTGTTGAGTTTGTTGTGAATGAAGCTTTTGATAAAAAGAGAAACCATGATATGAGAGGAATTAAGGAGACACTAAAGTTCAAGCTTGGGTATGCCCAAGGCACCCCAAGATAATATTTCAAGAAGTCTTAAACATCTAAGATTGGGGATGCCCCGGTAGGCATCCCACCTTTCTTCTTCAACAACTATCGGTTAGTATCGGTTGAGCCTAAGTTTTTGCTTCTTCACATGAGTTGTGCTATCCTTGCATTGTAGTTTTCTTTAGCTTTGTTTGCTGTTCGAATAAGTATCAAGATCTGCAATTCTTAAATGTTAGAGAGTCTTCACATAGTCGCACAATTATTCGACTACTCATTGATCTTCACTTATATCTTTCGGAGTAGTTTGTCATTTGCTCTAGTGCATCACTTATATCTTTTAGAGCATGGTGGAAGTCTTATTTTTAAGAAACAGATGAACTCTCATGCTTCACTTGGATTATTTTGAGAGTCTTAAATAGCATGGTAATTTGCTTAATATTAATATACTTGGTATTCAAGATATGTGAGACTTCCTTATGAGTGTGTTGAATACTAAGAAAAGTTTGATACTTGATAATTGTTTTGAGATATGGAGGTAGTGATATTAAAGTCATGCTAGTTGGGTGATTATGAATTCAAATAATACTTGTGTTGAAGTTAGCAAGTCCCGTAGCATGCACGTATGGTTAAAGTTGTGTAAAAAATTTGAAACATGAAGTGTACCTGGCTTGTGCATCCTTATGAGTGGCGGTCGGGGATGAGCGATGGTCTTTTCCTACAAATCTATCCCCCTAGGAGCATGTGCATAGTACTTGGTTTTTGATGACTTCTAAATTTTTGCAATAAGTATATGAGTTCTTTTGACTAATGTTGAGTCCATGGATTATACGCACTTTTACCTTTCCGCCTTTCCTAGCCTCTTCGGTACCGTGCATTGCCCTTTCTCACCTTGAGAGTTGGTGCAAACTTCCCCGGTGCATCCAAACCCCGTGATACGATATGCTCTATCACACATAAACCTCCTTCTATCTTCCTCAAAACAGCCACCATACCTACCTATCATGGCATTTCCGTAGCCATTCCGAGATATATTGCCATGCAACTTTCCACCATTCCAATCATCATCATGACATACTTTACTTTTGTCATATTGCCATTGCATGATCACGTAGTTGACATCATATTTGTGGAAAAGCCACCATGCATTATTTTTCATACATGTCACTCTTGATTCATTGCATCATCCCGGTACACCGCCGGAGGCATTCATATAGAGTCATATCTTGTTCTAAGTTTCGAGTTGTAATCCTTATGTTGTAATCAATAGAAGTGTGATGATCATCATTATTAGAGCATTGCCCAAAAAAAATAAGAAAGGCCAAAAAAAGGGCAATGCTACTATCTCTTTTTCCACACTTGTGCTTCAAAGTAGCACCTTGTTCTTCATGTAGTGAGTCTTATATATTGTGCTTCAAAGTAGCACCTTATTCTTCATGTAGTGAGTCTCATAAGTTGTCTTTTTATACTAGTGGGAATTTTTCATTATGAACATGGCTTGTATATTCCTACGATGGGCTTCCTCAAATGCCCTAGGTCTTCATGAGCAAGCGAGTTGGATGCACTCCCACTAGTTTTCTTTTGTTGAGCATTCATAGCTCTAGTGCATCCGTTGCATGGCAATCCCTACTCCTCATGTTGACATCAATTGATGGGCATCTCCATAGCCCATTGATTATCCTCGTCAATGTGAGACTTTCTCCTTTTTTTGTCTTCTCCACACAATCCCCAACATCATATTCTATTCCACCCATAGTGCTATATCCATGGCTCACGCTCATGTATTGCGTGAAGGTTGAAAAAGTTTGAGATTATTTAAGTATGAAACAATTGCTTGTCTTGTCATCGGGGGTATAGAAGTTGGGAACATCTTTGTGTGACGAAAATTAAGCATAGCCTAACTATATGATTTTGTAGGGATGAACTTTCTTTTGCCATGTTATTTTGAGAAGACATGATTGCTTTATTAGTATGCTTGAAGTATTATTATTTTTATGTCAATATGAACTCTTGTCTTGAATCTTTCGGTTCTGAATATTCATGTCACAATTAAGAAGTTTTACATTGAAATTATGCCAAAGTATCACTCCGCATCAAAAATTCTCTTTTTATCATTTACCTACTCGAGGACGAGCAGGAATTAAGCTTGGGGATGCTTGATACGTCTCCAACGTATCTATAATTTTTTATTGCTCCATGCTATATTATCTATTGTTTTAGGCAATATTGGGCTTTATTATCCACGTTTATATTATTTTTGGGTCTAACCTATTAACCGGAGGCCCAGCCCAGATTTGTTGTTTTATGCCTATTTCAGTGTTTCGAGGAAAAGGAATATCAGACGGAGTCAAAACGGAACAAAATCAACTGGAGAACTTATTTTTGGAAGGAAAGCCACCCGATGGACTTGGAGTGCATGTCAAGAAAGAAGGGAGGTGCTCACGAGGGTGGGGGGCGCGCCCACCCCCTAGGGCATGCCCCCTGCCTCGTGGCCCCCCCTTTGGTCCAATGACATACGCCCTGCACCCATATATGCCTACGTATTATAAAACTTCCAGAACAGAAGATAGATCGGGAGTTTCGCAGCCGCAAGCCTCTGTAGCCACCAAAAACCTCTCGGGAGCCCGTTCCGGCGCCCTGCCGGAGGGGGAACCCATCACCGGTGGCCATCTTCATCATCCCGGTGCTATCCATGACGAGGAGGGAGTAGTTCACCCTCGGGGCTGAGGGTATGTACCAGTAGCGATGTGTTTGATCTCTCTCTCTCGTGTTCTCTCTCGTGTTAAATCTATGGCACAATCTTGATGTATCCCGAGCTTTGCTATTGTAGTTGGATCTTATTATGTTTCTCCCCCTCTACTCTCTTGTGATGAATTGAGTTTCCCCTTTGAAGTTATCTTATCAGATTGAGTCTTTTATGAGAACACTTGATGTATGTCTTGCCATGATTATCTGTGGTGACAATGGAATATCATGTGCCACTTGATGTATGTTTTGGTGATCAACTTGCGCGTTTCGTGACATTGGGAACCTATGCATAGGGGTTGGCACACGTTCTTGACTCTCCGATAGAAACTTTGGGGCACTCTTTGAAGTACTTTGTGTTGGTTGGATGAATCTGAGATTGTGTGATGCATATGGTATAATCATGTCCACGGATACTTGAGGTGACAATGGAGTATCTAGGTGACATTAGTGTTTTGGTTGATTTCTGTCTTAAGGTGTTATTCTAGTACGAACTCTTTTTTAGATTGATCCGAAAGAATAACTTTGATGTTGTTTCGTACCCTACCATAATCTCTACGTTTGTTCTCCGCTATTAGTGGCTTTGGAGTGACTCTTTGTTGCATGTTTAGGGCTTGTCATATGATCTATCTATGTTATTATTGTTGAGAGAACTTGCACTAGTGAAAGTATGAACCCTAGGCCTTGTTTCCTATCATTGCAATACCATTTACGCTCACTTTTACCACTTGTTACCTTGCTGTTTTTATATTTTCAGATTACAAAAACCTATATCTACCATCCATATTGCACTTGTATCACCATCTCTTCGCCGAACTAATGCACCTATACAATTTACCATTGTATTGGGTCTGTTGGGGACACAAGAGACTCTTTGTTATTTGGTTGCAGGGTTGTTTGAGAGAGACCATCTTCATCCTACGCCTCCCACAGATTGATAAACCTTAGGTCATCCACTTGAGGGAAATTTGCTACTGTCCTACAAACCTGTGCACTTGCAGGCCCAACAACGTCTACAAGAAGAAGGTTGTGTAGTAGACATCAAGCTCTTTTCTGGCACCGTTGTCGAGGAGGTGATTGCTTGAAGGTATATCTTTAGATCTTGCAATCGAATCTTTTTGTTTCTTGTTGTAGCACTAGTCTAGTTTATGAAAGAAAACTACAAAAAATGGAATTGAGAGTGCCTCATATGCTTCATCTTTTTTAATGTCTTTCGTGAAAATGATGGGAAGGAAAATTGTGCTCAAGTACTAGAATAAGAATTACATAGAATTCTTGGCATAAAATATGTGAATGATGAGCATGATTGCAATGTTGTTAGTATGAATTATTTTAATATCCATTATGGTAATGATGATTGCACTAGTTATGATGAAAATGCCTCCTATAAACATGTCAATTTTCGTGGAGTGCATTGGGTTTGTAAGTACACACCAAATAGGGAAGATAGACAACGCCTACCCCCTAGGGCTCGCCCCCTGCCTCGTGGCCCCCCCTTCGGTCTATCGACGTACCCCCTGCACCCATATATACCTACGTATTGTAAAACTTCCAGAACAGAAGATAGATCGGGAGTTCCGCCGCCGCAAGCCTATGTAGCCACAAAAAACCTCTTGGGAGCCCATTCTGGCGCAATGCCGGAGGGGGAACCCATCACCGGTGTCCATCTTCATCATCGCGGCTATCCATGACGAGGAGGGAGTAGTTCACCCTCGGGGCTGAGGGTATGTACCATTATCTATGTATTTGATCTCTCTCTCTCTCTCTCTCTCTCTCTCGTCTTCTCTCTCGTGTTCCATCTATGGCAAGATCTTGATGTATCCCAAGCTTTTCTATTGTAGTTGGATCTTATGATGTTTCTCTCCCTCTACTCTCATGTGATGAATTGAGTTTCCCCTTTGAAGTTATCTTATCGGATTGAGTCTTTTATGAGAACACTTGATGTATGTCTTGCCGTGATTTTCTGTGGTGACAATGGGATATCATGTGCCACTTGGTGTATGTTTTGGTGATCAACTTGCGGGTTTCGTGACATTGGGAACCTATGCATAGGGGTTGGCACACGTTCTTGACTCTCCGATAGAAACTTTGGGATACTCTTTGAAGTACTTTGTGTTGGTTGGATGAATCTGAGATTGTGTGATGCATATCGTATAATCATGCCCACGGATACTTGAGGTGAGAATGGAGTATCTAGGTGACATTAGGGTTTTGGTTGATTTGTGTCTTAAGGTGTTATTCTAGTACAAACTCTTTTATAGATTGATCCGAAAGAATAACTTTGAGGTGGTTTCGTACCCTACCATAATCTCTATGTTTGTTCTCCGCTATTAGTGGCTTTGGAGTGACTCTTTGTTGCATGTTGAGGGCTTGTTATGTGATCTATCTATGTTATTATTGTTGAGAGAACTTGCACTAGTGAAAGTATGAACCCTAGGCCTTGTTTCCTATCATTGCAATACCATTTACGCTCACTTTTACCACTTGTTACCTTGCTGTTTTTATATTTTCAGATTACAAAAACCTATATCTACCATCCATATTGCACTTGTATCATCATCTCTTCACCAAACTAGTGCACCTATACAATTTACCATTGTATTGGGTGTGTTGGGGACACAAGAGACTCTTTGTTATTTGGTTGCAGGGTTGTTTGAGAGAGACCATCTTCATCCTATGCCTCCCACGGATTGATAAATCTTAGGTCATCCACTTGAGGGAAATTTTCTACTGTCCTAGAAACCTATGCACTTGCAGGCCCAACAACGTCTACAAGAAGAAGGTTGTGTAGTAGACATCAAGCTCTTTTCTGGCGCCGTTGCCGGGGAGGTGAGTGCTTGAAGGTATATCTTTAGATCTTGCAATCGAATCTTTTTGTTTCTTGTTTTAGCACTAGTCTAGTTTATAAAAGAAAACTACAAAAAAATGGAATTGAGAGTGCCTCATATGCTTCATCTTTTTAATGTCTTTCGTGAAAATGATGGGAAGGAAAATTGTGCTCAAGTACTAGAAGAAGAATTACATAGAACACTTGGCATAAAATATGTGAATGATGAGCATGATTGCAATGTTGTTAGTATGAATTCTTTGAATATGCATGATGCTAATGATGATTGCACTAGTTGTGATGAAAATGCCTCCTATAAACATGTCAATTTTCATCGAGTGCATTGGGTTTGTAAGTACACACCAAATAGGCAAGATAGATATTGCAAGAGGCATAAGTACTTAGAAACCAATTTGTTGCAAGAAGAGCTAGATGAATGTGCTAAAAATTTATCTTTTCTTAGCCCTACTTGTGAACTTTGCAATGAACGTGATCATTTTAGTACCCAATGAAAATTGTTTCATGAGCGTATCGTGTCCAAAAATTGTGATGACTTGATTTCCCTTGCACATCATAATGAACTTAGTTTGCTCTTGGGTTATGAAGAAATTAAACATAGAATTAAGGATATTCCAAAATTTGTCCTTGATAAAGTTCTTCATTTTAATCTAGAAGAAATTTATATGTATTTTGCGGTGAATTGCATTCAAAATCCTTATATTGCCAATTACATAAAGAAAAGAAAACAAATAGAGGATGAAGAGAATACTAATGAAAGGGAAGAGACTTCCCAATATTCTCCTATTATTTCTTATGATGAATCAGGTAACGCGGAGGAGCCTTCTATTCAACCAATCTCATTAATAAGGAGCTCCAAAAAGAGGATTGAACCCACACATGACATGAAGAAGAAGAAAATAAAAAGGAAGAGAGGTAAAAAGGTATCTCTCCCAAATAAGGTTGATCCTATTATTGTTATGCCTCATGAAAATGAAGATGATACACTTGATGATGATCTCGTTATGCCTATTGCTTGTTGTGATGATTATGATTGGGAAGATAATGATACTTCTTATTGGTGCTATCCATACTATTAATGATGAGAGTGATTATGCTTATGATACGAAAAGGCTCAAGCTTGGGGAAGCTATGTTTGATGAGGATGATATATTTGAGAATATATTTGCTGTAATTAATGTTTGTCCCAAGCTTGGGGATGCTATGTTTAATAATGATGATATTTTTAGCCTCTCAAGTTTTGATATGCAAAGTTGTTATGATGATAGCATGCCTCCTATTTATGATGGTTATATTGATGAAAGTGGGTTTGGAAGAGTGTCAACTTTAGAAAGTAATGATCCCACTATTTTGGAGGATGTTGAATCTTATTGTGATGAATATGAAAGTGGATTTGGAAGAGTGTCAACTTTATTTAGTGATGATTCCACTATCTTGGAAGAGGTTTCAATCGATTATGATGAGACAACGTTGCCACTTATGATGATTATTGCGATAAAACTTATGTTATAAAGTGTAGTGATGATTATATTTATAAAACTTGTCATGATTATGAGTAACCTTTCTCTGAACATTACTCTTTTAATGTGGAAACAATTTATAGTATTCAAGTCTCTTATGATACTCCCACTATTCCGAATGAGAAGAATTTTGCTTATGTGGAGAGTAGTAAATTTTCTATGCTTCTAGATCATGAAAAGAATGCATTAGGTGCTGGTTATATTGTTGAATTAATTCATGATGCTACTGAAAATTATTATGAGGGAGGAATATATGCTTGTAGGAATTGCAATAATATCAAGTTTCCTCTCTATGTGCTTAAAATCTCGAAGTTATGCTTGTTTTGCCTTACTATGCTTGTTGATTATTGTTCCCATAAGTTGTTTGCTCACAAAATCCCTATGCATAGGAAGTGGGTTATACTTAAAAGTGCTAGTCATATGCTTCATGATACTCCCGTTATGTTTCAATTCTTAGCTTTTATGTGAGCATCATTGTCATCATCATGCCTAGCTAGAAAGGCATTAAAGAAAAGCGCTTGTTGGGAGACAACCCAATACTTATCCTTACTGTTTTTGTGTGTACACAAGATTATGCTACTGTAGTAATCATGTTTTATAGCTTTTGTTTCAATAAAGTTCCAAGTAAGACCTTTAGGATAGCTTACGGTGATAGTTGTGTTGATCCTGCTGAAAATCAGGAACTTTTGCAACAAGTAAATTAGTTTTGTTAATTTACAGAAACGTGCTCTTGATCTGATTCTTTTTGCTATGGATTGGTAAACAAATTTTTTAGGACTTCGTAATTTGGTGGAATTTTTGGGGTTCCCTAAGTATACGTTTGATACAGATTACTACAGACTGTTCTGTTTTTGACAGATTCTGTTTTCTATGTGTTGTTTGCTTATTTTGATGAATCTATGGCTAGTATTAAGTGGTATGAACCATAGAAAAGTTTGAATACATTAGATATTACACCAATATGAATTTAGAATGAGCTCATTACAGTAACTAAGTGGTGGTTTTATTTTCTTATACTAACGGAGCTTACGAGTTTTCTGTTGAGTTTTGTGTTGTGGAGTTTTCTAGTTTTGGGTAAAGATTCGATGGACTATGGAATAAGGAGTGGAAAGAGCGTAAGCTTGGGTATGCCCAAGGAACCCCAAGATAATGTTCAAGAATAGCCAAAAGCCTAAGCTTGGGGATGCCCCGGAACGCATCCCCTCTTTCGTCTTTGTTCATCGGTAACTTTACTTAGAGCTATATTTTTATTCAACACATGATATGTGTTTTGCTTGGAGCGTCATTTCCTTTTGTTAGTTTTTTTCTTGCTGTTAGTTATAATAATGTTTTGCATCTTTATTTTCAATAAAAATTCGAGGATAGCCTTTGCCATGCTTATTTTGCTAATATACATGTTGCTGTTTGAAAACAGCAAGTTTACCGCGGTTGCAAACATTCCCTAGAAAAGTCAGAGCATGATATAAGGTTGAAATTTTTTGCATAATGAGCTCTGATAAATTTACTGCAGTGGGAATTTTATTTCATAATTTTTGGAGTTAGGGAAGTTTGATGAATCTTGCCTTCTTTACAGACTGTACTGTTTTGGCAGATTGCTGTTATGTTTGCATTGTTTGCATATGTTTTCTTGTTTAATGATTCTATTTGAGGTTAGGAGTATTAAATAGGCAGAGGAATTTAGTATGTAATCTTGAATAATAATGTTAGTGATTTGTTACAGTAGAAAATTATAAGGTTTTGCATTGGTTTATACTAACCTATCTCACGAGTTCTTGTTGAGTTTGTTGTGAATGAAGCTTTTGATAAAAAGAGAAACCATGATATGAGAGGAATTAAGGAGACACAAAAGTTCAAGCTTGGGGATGCCCAAGGCACCCCAAGATAATATTTCAAGAAGTCTCAAGCATCTAAGCTTGGGGATGCCCCGGTAGGCATCCCACCTTTTTTCTTCAACAACTATCGGTTAGTATCGGTTGAGCCTAAGTTTTTGCTTCTTCACATGAGTTGTGCTATCCTTGCATTGTAGTTTTCTTTAGCTTTGTTTGCTGTTAGAATAAGTATCAAGATCTGAAATTCTTAAATGTTAGAGAGTCTTCACATAGTCACACAATTATTCGACTACTCATTGATCTTCACTTATATCTTTCGGAGTAGTTTGTAATTTGCTCTAGTGCATCACTTATATCTTTTAGAGCATGGTGGTAGTTTTAGTTTTAAGAAATAGATGAACTCTCATGCTTCACTTAGATTATTTTGAGAGTCTTAAATAACATGAAAATTTTCTTAATATTAATATACTTGGTATTCAAGATATGTGAAACTTTCTTATCAGTGTGTTGAATACTAAGAAAAGTTTGATACTTGATAATTGTTTTGAGATATGGAGGTAATGATATTAAAGTCATGCTAGTTGGGTGATTATGAATTCAAAGAATACTTGTGTTGAAGTTAGCAAGTCTCATAGCATGCATGTATGGTTAAAGTTGTCTAACAAATTTGAAACATGAAGTGTACCTGGCTTGTGCATCCTTATGAGTGGCGGTCGGGGACGAGCGGTGGTCTTTTCCTACCAATCTATCCCCCTAGGATCATTCGCGTAGTACTTGGTTTTTGATGACTTATAAATTTTTGCAATAAGTATATGAGTTCTTTTGACTAATGTTGAGTCCATGGATTATACGCACTTTTACCTTTCCGCCTTTGCTAGCCTCTTCGGTACCGTGCATGGCCCTTTCTCACCTTGAGAGTTGGTGCAAACTTCGCCAGTGCATCCAAACCCCGTGATATGATACACTCTATCACACATAAACCTCCTTATATATTCCTCAAAACAGCCACCATACCTACCTATCATGGCATTTCCGCAGCCATTCCGAGATATATTGCCATGCAACTTTCCACCGTTCCGATCATCATCATGACATACTTTACTATTGTCATATTGCCATTGCATGATCATGTAGTTGACATTGTATTTGTGGCAAAGCCACCATGCATTATTTTTCATACATGTCACTCTTGATTCATTGCATCATCCCGGTACACCGCCGGAGGCATTCATATAGAGTCATATCTTGTTCTAAGTTTCGAGTTGTAATCCTTATGTTGTAATCAATAGAAGTGTGATGATCATCATTATTAGAGCATTGCCCAAAAAAAAAAGAGACCATCTTCATCCTATGCCTCCCACGGATTGATAAACCTTAGGTCATCCACTTGAGGGAAATTTTCTATTATCCTACAAACCCGTGCATTTGCAGGCCCAACAACGTCAACAAGAAGAAGGTTGTGTAGTAGACATCACCCAGCCAGGCTTCGAGTAGGCCGAGCAAGAGGATGGACAAGTTAGCCCTAAAGAAGATGCAACTGATGGAGAATCAGAGGACGATAATTACATGCCTCTCTCCGAAGACGAAGTGAGCCTTGGCGACGAAGAATTCATCGTGCCTGAGGACCCCGTCGAGCAGGAGTGCTTCAAACGCCAGCTTATAGCCACTTCAAAAAGACTGAAGAAAAAGCAGCAACAGCTTCAAGCTGATCAAGATCTGCTAACTAACAGATGGACCGAGGTCCTGGCTGCCGAGGAATACGGACTCGAGCGCCCTAGCAAAAGCTACCCAAAGCGCAAGCTGCTACCTCAACTCGAGGAGGAGGCTTTAAAGCCCACGCTACCAGCGCATGATGCGGATGACGGGCTGAAAGTGCTAGTTCTCGACTAGAGGGGGGTGAATAGGCGATTTTTATGAAAGTCTTCAAAACATGAAAGTTTCTAAGACAAACACGAAAACAGGTCCTATAAACATGCAGCGGAAGATGAACTACACTAGACAAGCCATAGTCGGACAAGTATGAAACTAAAGCATGATGACAGATAGCAGCTAGGTAGTAGGATCAGGATGGAAGATAGTACAAAGCCAATCAGAACAAGTAGTCAGACAGTGAAGTCAAACAGGCATAGCAATCAGGCAATGACTTCACAAAGACAAACTATAAGTAAGGAGAGTAAGAGATAGAACCAGTGCGTTGTGAAGATAAGGATTTGTTCGACCAGTTCCAGTTGCTGTGACAACTGTACATCTGGTTAGGGAGGCTGAGATTGAACTCAAAAGACCGTGTGTTGACATTATTCCCCTTGAGCTAAGGACACACAGTCCTCGCCCAATCACTCTGCTAAGTCTTCAAGGTAGACTTCCAAACCTTCACAGACTTCGTTCACCGGCAATCCACAATACTCTTGGATGCTTAGAACGCGACGCCTAACCGGCTGGAGGATTCACAGTCCTCAAGTGTAACAAGTCTTCAGATCACACGGACAGAAAGACTTCAGTGATGACAAACACTCTTTGGGCTCTGGGTGTTTTGGGCTTTGTCCTCACAAGGATTTCTCTCTCAAAAACACTTCGTAGGTGGGTTGCTCTCAGCGACAAAAGCCATGCACTAACTCTGAGCAGCCACCAATTTATGGTGTAGGGGGTGGGCTATTTATAGCCACTAGGCAACCCGACCTGATTCGTCCGAAATGACCCTGGGTCACTAAGGAACTGACACGTGTCACAACGGTCAGATTTCAAACACACTCGACAACTTGACTTGGGCTACAAGTAAAGCTGGCTTATCCGACTCTGGATAAGATTTGCTCTCATTGTCTTCGCTCGAAGACATAGGATTTTGGTTGAGCATCACTTCAGTCACTCTGACTTTGTTCACTTGGACCCCACTTAAAGTGCGGTGGTTCCTATGACTCAACAAAGAAGAAAAGAAACAACGAAACTACTAATTCTTCGTGCTCCATAGTCTTCACTCAATGTCTTCTTCTGTCATAGTCTTCAATGTGAATATCTTCACGTACCACCATTATCTTCAATGTCTTCATACATTTTTAGGGGTCATCTCCGGTAGGTAAACCGAATCAAGGAGGGACTACTACCTGTGTTATCCTGCAATTCTCACAAACACATTAGTCCCTCAACCACGTTTGTCGTCAATACTCCAAAACCAAACTAGGGGTGGCACTAGATGCACTTACAATCTCCCCCTTTTTGGTGATTGATGACAAACTGGTTGAAGTTTTCAACAGGGATAAAAATATGTGAAATTGTAAGACCCAGAAGCCGCTACTCGTTCCCAGACTTGGAGAAGTGTCGATGCGTGTTGGAGGTGGCGAAGTAGCATCATCTTGATCATCGATCACACGAGCATTCACAGTGGCAGCAGAAGAGGAGAACTCTGAGTCTTCAAGAGATGGAGTGCGCCGCAGAATAGCATTTCTGGGCGGAGTGGAATCAAACTTGAATCGTTCTGAGAAGCCATCGTCCTGAAGATCTTCCTCAACACACATAAGCGTCAGCCCTTTCCATGTGCGTCGATAGGTTTCATGCACGACAAAGGCATTCTTGGTTGCAAGATTGCGAATCCGATTGATGTCATTCTTGATGCTCTGCATCTGGCGCTTAAGCCAATCATGATGCCTATCCGGTTTAAGATGCAGGCCAACAAGAAGCTCTCGGTCATTGAGAACACGAGATCGCTTTCAAGGCCGTTGAGCAATTGTGCTGTTAGTGGCTTCGGTTGGGGCACGATGAGGTGCACGTGTAGTACCAGCCAACAGATAGACTCGAGTGCAAGCCAACACACCTTCAATGGGCTGAGTGAAGATCTGATGATCAACATTATGAAGATAAAGTGGCTCTTTGTCAGGCTCTAGATAGATGGCTTCAACAGACATATCAACATCTGGCAAGAAGACAATGTGGTTGTGTGCAGATGGCTGATAGTTGAAGGCAGTGTGAAGCTTCATCAGACGCATGATCCATGCAGCATAGAACTTCAAGCCAAAGATGTCAGACCTAGATGCAGCAAGTTGGCGGATGAAGAAATCTTGTGCATTGAAGCTTTTTCCATGAAGAATATGGAAGACCAATGTCTTCATTGCACCTTCTAGCTTAGCCTGTGGAGAATGTCCTTTGATAGGACAGACAGTTCGCCTTATGATGTGATAGATCGTGCGTGGCAGATACTCAAGGTCTTCAACAAAGAACTCCTTAGGATATTCTGCATCCGGAGGCAATGGCTTCATCATGCTCAGCATCTGGCTCATGTTGGGTTCAGGCTTGTGAAAGATGCTTTCCACAGCTGCAGTGTGAAGCTGACAACTAGGCTCATAGAGATCACCTGGAGTGGGCAGGCCAGTAAGCTCAATGGCATCAAATGCTTTGGCTTCATGATTGACATTTCCTGTCATCCACTCAAGGACCCAAGTCTTCGGATCCCTGTTGTAGCCTCTGATATGAAGGGTAGCGTAGAATTGAAGCAGCAGCTCTTCATTCGAATGCTCCTTATCTGTGACAAAGTGCAGTAAGCCAGCCTCTCCGAAGCAATCAAGAGCTTCTTCTAAGCAGGGCAGACCAGCTATGGCCTTAGTATCAAGGCGCATATGCAGAAATATGCGGCCTTGGTTGTACAGAATGCATGAATAGTAGCTGCGCTGCTGATAACTCCAGAACCGATCAGATGAAATCTTGAGCTTGGTGTAGGGGTTCTTGTCTCTATCAAAGAAGGTGTTGTGTGCAATGAAGCCGTTGACATTGAAAGATCCTGGTGAAGTGGCAGTACCTGGAAATCTGGCAGTCTTGGCTTTGGCTTCTGAACCTGAGGCCTGTGCTCGACATGGTAGTCAAATTGAGGACCAGCAGCAGGTGGAGGAATCAGACTAGGCCATCTGACAGTGACAAGCTGGCCATAGTTGTATGCTTGCTCGATAGTATGTGGCCTTGGAGGCGGAACAGGAGCAGTGGCATTAACTTTAGGCTGCAGATTGGCGACAGGTGCGACATTGACTTCATCAGCTTGATGAGCTTCATTGTCTTCATTGGCCACTGGTGCGTTGACCACTATAGGCTCCACATTGGCTTCGTCCATGACAACGTCATTGGCTTCAGGAATGTCATTTGTTGCAGCCTCACGGTTCTCACCCTCCACTTGAGTAGCTGGAGGTTCTGGCACAGACTGGTTCTCTTCATGCACTTCTTCCTGTGTTGTAGGGGGTAGCGACACGCTCTTCTTCTTGTGTTACTCTTGCTGATGCAGCCGGAGGGTCTTCAGCAGCATTGGCTTGAGACGCAGGGACCGTCACAGAAGGATTGTCTTCAGGGAACACTTGATGTGCCACTGAGCTTGACAAGTTGGAGCCCTCTTCTATGATGGTGGTCATGGAGACGGATGGCTTCAGGCCTTTGCGAAGCCGTTGGAATACAGGCGACCCCTTTGGTGAAGGTGAAATCTCCATGTAATTGTCATCATTTGACATGGGGCTGATGACGGGCACAGATGATGGTTGGGGTGTACTTGGTGAGGCTTGAGGTGGGTTAGCTTGCTGTGGGCGATCAGCCCACGATGCATCTTGTGATATTGGCATCAAAGGACGACCAATGCTGATAAGCTTACTGTTCGTTCGAACAGGCGATGATACCGATGGGCGCTCGATCTAAGGAATAACTAAATCATCTTGAGCAATATCTTCAGTCGTGATGGGGTCGACGACTGGAACTTCTTGAGCTTCAGGAGCCTCTGTGGAAGCAGGCTCATGAACAATCATGCAACGCTCTTTGTTTGCAGACGGAGGGGGGACAAATGCAAGGAGTTCAACAACAAGGGGCTCCGTGGGAGCAGCCCGATCTCTTCTCTTGGGTTTTCTCTTCTTAGGGGGTGGTTCTTCATCAGTGGTGTGCTTGGTTTTTCGCTTCCTGGCTTCGGCTTTAGCTGCCTTGGTTTTCTTCTGCTCTGAAGCCACTGAAGGATCCTTGGGCTTCGAGCCGCGCATGCAGGCAGGAAGACAATATGTGGTTCTTCCTGCCGTGGTGCTTCAGTGTGGGCTTCAGATGACTTCTTTTTCTTGGCAGCCATTGAGGGGTCAATGCCAGGGCGGCCAAGTGCCTTGCGCTTTTCAGCTTCATTGTAGGCTTGAACGCATTTGTCAGCAAGTGCTTTCGTGCGCTCTCTTGAGACTTTAGCTTCCTCGTGTTTCTTCCGAAACGACTCCTTGAGGTCATTGAGCATCACCTTGAACTTTTGCACATCAGCCACATTCATCCTGGCTACATGCTTCTTGAACTGTTCCTTCTCGAAGTCGATCTTTCGCTTCAGTTCAATGATGCGCTGAGCCAGAGCAAGTTCAGGAGCAATGGCGCCTTGGAAAGCAACGCTGACGGCAATGGGAAGCTGAAGGTCATCAAAGCTGAGATCTTGATTATCAAATCACTCATCAATGAAGTTCTTCAGGATGTTTAGATCAAAGAGGGGCAGATCGTTGAAGATCTCCGCCTCTTGCTTGCTCTTGATCAGCTGTTCCAGAGCATCTTCACCAAATTCTTCATTAGAAGACAAGTCATTTGGTTGAGTTTCATTCTGCAGAATGGCTATAGGCGTCAGTGCATGACACAGTTTCTGAACTGGTGGCTTCTATGGCTTCTCACGCCTCTTGGAGATGCGAGAGAGATCTTCAGAATCATTGCTTGGAGTAGTAGGGGCAGTTGCCAATGGCTTCACTCTTGAAGCGTTTGGAGTAGCAGATAATTTTGAAGCTTTAGTCTTATTTTGCTTCTTAGGCTTTGGAGGAGGAGCTGGAGCTTTGTCAGCGTCAGCATCATCATCATCAGAATGATCCACTTTGGCACCTCGAACGGTGATGTGAGTGATGAGGCCAGCAAGGTTGTAGAAGGCACCAATCCATCATCCCGAGGTGCGGAGGGACCAGGGTTGAAGTCAAGCCCCAGATCCTTCTTGTTCATAGTAGCTGAGTTTTTGGCAAACTGGTAGTTGCGCTTGAATAGGCTGTCTTCACGACACTAGAGTAGTGAAGACGGGTAAGCATTCTCAGGCTGTGGTCCATGCACCATGCAAGGATAGAAGCCTTGCTCAATAGCTTCAGCCTGATTCCTAGGTGGAAGATTTCTGTACAGAATATCACTCCAGGGTGCCTTGATGGCATTCTTCTCTGCATATTCCTTGGTGATGAAGCGGTATCTGAATCACTCTTCTGCCCAATATCTTCGAATCCATTGGATTCGATTCCTGCGTTTAGTGTAGGTTTCTTCTGGATTAGTTTTGTACATCTCATGCAAATCTGGAGGTAAGTCCTTGGATGTGTCACCACGACGCTGTCTGCCTCCCTTTCTTGCTGATTTTCCAGTTGCCATGAAGTGTAAACTGAAAGGCTTCAGTACTTTCAAAGGCTTCAAATGGCTGGACTGACAGGAACTCGCTTCAGGTGAGTTGATGTGACTCTACAAGAACTCCGCAAACGAATGCAGACTATGAGAACCAAGGGATTCTCCCACGGACATGTACCTGTGACAGCATTAAAGGTGTGAGGGAAGGGGATGAGGTCATATGCATTCTCAGAAGATTTTGAAGATAAATCAGTTTGAAGACATTGACCTCATAACGCGAAGACATTCACTTATATGATGAGAGTTGGTTCCAAAGTTGTACAAATCCAAGAATAAGTACAAGTGAGGAATCTAACTTGTGAAGAAGCATAAGTGAATATACTAGGCAGAATATGAGATGTAGAAAGAGATAGATTCATATTCGAAGATCTAGAAACCACTTTTGGTAGAAAGGGATGAATCTATCAGATCAAAAAGACGGTAAAAAGTAAACTTTTATTACCACACGAAGAACTTCTAGACGGAGCGAAGATGGATGCCAAGCAGTTCGATCTCCCGTTCCCTAACTTGGCGACGGAAGACACCTACGGCGACGGCGGAGAAGACGAGGTTCGCGGCCGGCGTGAGGACGTTGTCCAGGAAGTCACGGCAGCTAAGCGCTTCGTCGTCGGCGTCGTCGAGAGCTAGCGTAGCCGCTAGGGTTTGCAAGAGATGGAGAAGGAGGAAGAAGGATTTTGACCGAGACAAGACATGCATTTATAAGGATAGAGACAGCATAGCGCAATTACGCAGGTGCCCCTGGCGGTTCACATCTGATGGACACGTGGCGAACATGCAACTCATTCAAAGTTGTTCCACGTCCCACGCACGCCTGGATTGTCGGGGTGGTCGTTCCGAATTCTCCGGGTTTCAGGCAAAAAGGATAAGTCATTAAAGCTAGATATAAATGTTTGTCTCTGTATCTTCTGCTGACAAGGACGAAGAGAAGACATTCGACAGTTTCAACAGAATGCATATGATTTGGATGGATAGAGCTTGAGATAGAAAGCATAGAGGGGTTAGGGTCCGATCACATTCACTTAGTTCAAAAGATTCAAACAAGAAGACATAGCCATAAGTGAATGCTGTAGAGGATAGAATACAATATATATATATATATATATATATAACTGTGTAAAGCCAAATCAATAACCATGAAGTCAAATTAATGTTGAAGTTAAATCACTTGCGAAGACTTTGCAAATATGACGCCATGAGAAAACACTTCATAAGAGTTTGGTGGTGGCGTTACCCACCGTATAGGAAGTATTAGACCCAGACACGGCGCACAATTATCGTGGCTCTCTGAAGTCAATTTCCGCGTTAATGTATTCACACTTAGAGTGTATGTCTTCATTGATTGAAGTTATACATTACTTCGTGTGTTTCACATCTAAGTCATCAAACTACATAAGTGTTAGGATGTGTGCCTAATCACAGGACATTCGAGGATTCCAAGATATTTAGCTCACACTGCAACTTGCAAAACCTTTTCTCATCCAAGGGCTTAGTGAAGATATCAGCCAACTGCTCTTCTGTCTTGACGTGAATGATATCGATATCTTCTTTCATAACATGATGTCTGGGAAAGTAATGACGAATTTCAATGTGCTTTGTCTTCGAGTGCTGAGCTGGGTTATTGGCAATCTTGATAGCGCTTTCATTATCGCAGTAGAGTGGCACATGCTTCAGATGGATGCCATAGTCCTTAAGAGTTTGCTTCATCCATGGAAGCTAAGCGCAGGAAGATCCAGCAACAATGTATTCAGATTCAGCAGTTGAGAGTGATACACAGTTCTGCTTCTTTGAAGACCAACAGACAAGAGATCGACCCAGAAAGTGACATGTGCCTGATGTAGACTTGCGATCCACCTTGTCACCAGCATAATCAGCATCCGAAAATTCAACCAGATCAAACTCTGAGCCCATTGGATACCATAATCCTAGTGTTGGGGTGTAAGCCAAATATCGAAGAATTCGCTTCACAGCTAAGTGATGCGACTCCTTTGGTGCCGCTTGGAATCGGGCACACATGGAAACACTAAGCATGATATCTGGCCTAGATGCACATAAGTAAAGTAAAGAACCAATCATGGAGCGGTATACCTGTTGATCAAAATCTTTACCATTCACGTCGGGGCTTAGATGACTTTTGGTTGGCATTGGCGTCGTGTATCCTTTGCATTCTCGCATTCCAAACTTCTTCAGGAAATCTTTGAGATACTTTTCTTGAGATATGAAGATGCCCTTGCATTGCTGACAGATTTGAAGACCAAGAAAGAACTTCAGCTCTCCCATCATGGACATTTGATATTGTTCCTGCATCATGTGAGCAAATTCATCATTGTATTTCTTGTTGGTACAACCGAAGATAATGTCATCCACATAGATTTGGCACACAAATAGTTCACCACCATATGTCTTCGTGAAGAGAGTGGGATCTAGAGAACCAGGTTTGAAGCCTTTGCTCTTCAGGAAGTCTTTGAGTGTGTCATACCAAGCACGAGGAGCCTGTTTGAGCCCATACAGTGCCTTATTGAGCTTGTATACCATATCAGGATGTTCTGGGTCTTCAAAGCCAGGCGGTTGTGCAACATATACTTCTTCTTCAATCTTTCCATTGAGAAAGGCACTCTTCACATCCATTTGATATAGAAGGATGTTATGATGATTTGCGTAAGCTAGCAGTATGCGAATGGCTTCGAGCCTAGCCACTGGAGCAAATGTTTCATCAAAGTCAATTCCTTCAACCTGTGTGTATCCTTGAGCAACGAGCCGTGCTTTGTTTCTGACTACTTGACCATGCTCGTCTTGTCTGTTGCGATATATCCATTTTGTGCCTATTATGTTGTGCTTGCGAGGATTAGGACGCTTGACAAGTTCCCACACATTGTCCAGCTCATACTTTTGTAGCTCTTCTTGCATAGCTTGAATCCATTCATGTTCCATGAAGGCTTCAGCAACTTCCTTGGGTTCAGAGATTGAGACAAATGCAAAGTGCCCACAGAAATTTGCTAGCTGTGTTGCTCTTGAACGAGTGAGTGGACCAGGTGCATTGATGCTATCAATTATCTTCTCAATTTGTAATTTATTTGAAACACGAGGATGAACTGGACGAAGATTTTGCTCCTGCTGAACATTGTTATCATTTGGAGGATTGTCTTCACGCTGAGCAATGTCTTCAGGTTGATCAGGTGCAGAAATAATGAGTTCCTCTTCAGGCTGGGCATCTAATGGTATGATCTCTCCTATTCCCATTAGCTTGATTGATTCACTGGAAGGTACTTCATCTAGCACATTTGGCAGGTGCTCTCTTTGCGAGCCGTTAGTTTCATCGAACCGCACATCCACAGTTCAACCACTTTATAGTGAAAGAGGTTGAAGACTCCATAGGAGTGCGAGTCCTTTCCATAACCAAGCATAAAACCCTCATGTGCTTTTGGTGCAAATTTTGAAGTGTGATGTGGATCCTTCATCCAACACCTATCACCAAATACTCTGAAGTAGCTTACGTTTGGCTTCTTACCAGTTAGAAGCTCATAGGATGTTTTCTTCAGAAGCTTGTGAAGATAAACACTATTGATGACATGACATGCAATATCAATGGCTTTAGGCCAGAATTTTCTTGGAGTCTTGTATTCGTCAAGCATCGTTCGAGCCATCTCAATAAGGGTTCTGTTCTTGCGCTCCATGATGCCATTCTGCTGAGGTGTGTAAGGAGCAGAAAAGTCATGAGTGATGCCTAAGGTGTCAAGATAGAAGTTGAGGCCTGTGTTCTTGAATTATGTGTCGTTGTCACTTCTAATGTGCTTGATCTTGATGCCATAGTTGTTCATGGCGCGGTTGGCGAAGCGTCTGAAGACATCCTGCACTTCAGTCTTGAAGAGAATTATGTGCACCCAAGTGTATCTTGAATAATCATCAACAATAACAAAACCATGGAGACAAGCAGTGGCAGTGAGAGTAGAGTAGTGAGTGGGACCAAACAAGTCCATGTGGAGCAGCTCAAAAGGTCGAAATGTAGTCACGATTGTCTTCGAGGGATGCTTGGCCCTTGTCATCTTCCCAACTTCACAAGCACCACATAGATGATCTTTCTTGAACTTGACGTCTTCGATGCCAATGACGTGCTTCTTCTTGGCGAGAGTGTGTAGGTTCCTCATGCCAGCATGCCCTAGCCTCCGATGCCAGAGCCACCACTCTGAAGACTTGGCTAGAAGACACATGGCCATTTGTGGTCCTGCTGAGAAATCTACCATGTACAGATCATCTGTCCTGTACCCTTTGAAGACTAGAGACTTGTCAGATTCCATTAGTACAAGGCAATGATATTTTCCAAACAGCACAATCATGTTTAAGTCACAAAGCATTGAGACAGACATTAAGTTGAAACCAAGGGATTCAACAAGCATCACTTTGTCCATGTACTGATCCCTTGAGATTACAACTCTACCTAGGCCCAATACCTTGCTTTTACCAGTGTCAGCGAATGTTATGTGACTTTTATCACATGGACGTAAGGTTGAGTCCATGAGAAGACTTTGATCACCAGTCATGTGATTAGTGCATCGGCTGTCCATAATCCATTCTGTCGCACGAGGTGTCGTACCCTATAGTGCAGTTAGGAGGATAGGCTTCACAAAGAGTGTTGTGAAGCATAAGCATTTGATGCACAAGAGGATTATCAAAGTTTATTTCAAGGTTAGGACTCATAGTTTGACTGGCAAGCGATTCAGATGTGAAATACATAGTAAGATCATTTGGGCATTTTATCTTGCGTTCCACAATATGTTTTAGGTCCCCAGCAATAGCATCAGACGCCTTTGATTTCAGGCTGGAGACCTTTCTCTGCAAAAGAAAGTTAATTCTTCTTAACCACCCACATTTTCAGGGGTGGCTTAGAAGCAATGAGTCTAAGTGCAACATCTGAGAATTTTGGCTTTGGAGCCCTAGCAAATAGCCTTGCAGGAGAAGAACGACACTCATATGAATAAGAAGAAAAGTTCTTAGTTCTATGAACATAGCGATTTGAAGACACACGCTCATATTCATAAGTTTGAGTATGGTTTCCCTGCAAAACATTGGCGTTAGGGTGACTCAGGTGAGTCTTGTATCTGTATGAAGCCTTTGGGCCATATGAAGCCATAGGTATGGGGTTTGTCTTCTTCCTTGGTGGTGTCATGATGACATTCACAGTAAGATTCTCAATACACTGTTTAGGTACCCAGGTCTTCTTCATAGGTGGTCCATTCCTGCAGTTAGTACCAATATACCTGACAAACACTTCACCATTCTGATTCTTAAACAATTTATAGTTTGCATCAAAGGATTCATCAATGATAATAGGGTTAGCGCAAGTGAAACCAGATAAAGTGGATGGATCTACAGGAGATTCCTTTGCAGCAACCCATGTGGTTTTGGGGTACTGCTCAGGCTTCCAGTACAACCCATCAACATTCATTTTCCTCTCGAACCCAATACCCTCTTTTGTAGGGTTTCAGTTCAGAATCTGCTTTTTGAGGACATCACATAATGTCTGATGCCCTTTGAGGCTTTTGTACATCCCTGTCTCAATCAGTGTCTTCAACCTGGCATTCTCATAAGCAATAGTAGTGGTATCCTCAACAGAGGGGTTAGTTACCACATCAGCATTTGGAGATATCGCAACAGGATCAGTAGAACATCCAGTAACAGATGCAGCGTTATCACGCTCAATGCATTTTAAACATGGTGGTTCAAATCCTTCCTGAGCTGGACTGATCTGTTGAGCGCGAAGTGACTCGTTCTCCTTTTGAAGATCTTCATGATCCATATCAATTTCTCAAGTTCCTGCTTCCTTTGAAGATAATCGTAGGAAAGCCTTTCATGAGATGTTGAGAGGGTTTCATGACGACCTTCGAGTTCCTGGTACTTAACATGAAGATTTTTTTTGTCTTCAATTAAGGACTGAGTCTTAGTCATTTCCGCATCCAACAGGTCATCGCTTTTGTCTAACAGTTTTTGAATATGTTCCATAGCTTTCTGTTGTTCAGTTGCAATTTTAGCAAGTTTTTTGTAGCTAGGTTTGGATTCACAATCAGAGTCATCTTCACTTGATGTTTGAAAGTATGCATCGCGTGAGTTTACCTTGGCACCATGTGCCATGAAGCAGTAAGTGGGAGTGGAGTCATCCTTGTCACTGGCGTCAACATTGATGATGGATGCATTGTCTTCAGTATTGAAGATGGACTTGCCTACGTAGGCTGAAGCTAAGGCCAGACTTGCAATGCCAGAGTCAGACTCCTCCTCAGACTCCACCACTTCTGCCTCCTCAGAAGCAGACTCCTCCTTTGAATCCATTTCCTTGCCAACAAAAGCACGAGCCTTGCCATACGAACTTTTCTTGTGTGATGAAGACTTGGAAGAGGACTTGGAAGAAGATTTTGAGTATTTCTTCTTCTTCTTGTCATCAGAATCATATTCTTTGCTCTTCTTCTTTTTCTTCTCATTGTCCCACTGTGGACACTCAGAGATGTAGTGGCCAGGTTTCTTCCACTTTTGACAGGTTCTCTTCTTGTGGTCTTGGGAAGAAGTTCCATCATTTCTTGAGCTGGATCGTGAAGACTTTCTGAAGCCTTTCTTCTTAGTGAACTTCTGAAACTTCTTCACAAGCATAGCAAGCTCCTTTCCAAGGTCTTCAGCTTCACCAGAACTGCAGTCGGATTCTTCTTTAGACAAGGAAACAGCCTTTGCCTTTAAAGCGCGAGTTCGGCCATAGTTGGGACCATAGATCTCTCTTTTCTCAGATAGCTGGAACTCATGTGTGTTGAGCCTCTCAAGTATGTCAGATGGATCGAGTGTCTTGAAGTCAGGGCATTCTTGAATCATAAGAGCTAGAGTGTCAAATGAGCTGTCAAGAGATCTCAGAAGCATCTTGACGATTTCATGCTTGGTGATCTCAGTGGCGCCGAGAGCCTGAAGCTCATTTGTGATGTCAGTGAGACGATCAAATGTGAGCTGGACATTTTCATTGTCATTTCTCTTGAAGCAGTTGAAGAGGTTGCATAGGACACTGATTCTTTGATCTCTCTGAGTTGAAACACCTTCATTGACCTTGGAGAGCGAGTCCCAGTCTAGCTTCGAAGTATCCAAAGCACTCACACAGCCATACTGCCCTTTGGTCAGATGACCACAGATGATGTTCTTCGCAGTAGAATCGAGTTGAATGAACTTCTTGACATCAGTAGGGGAGACACCTTCACCAGTCTTGGGAACGCCATTCTTGATGACATACCATAGATCGCCATCAATGGCTTCAAGATGCATACGCATCTTATTCTTCCAGTAGGGATATTCAGTGCCATCGAAGACAGGGCACGCAGCGGAGACTTTGATTATCCCTACAGTCGACATAGCTAAACTCCAGGTGGTTAAATCGAATCACACAGAACAAGGGAGTACCTTGCTCTGATACCAATTGAAAGTGCTAGTTATCGACTAGAGGGTGGTGAATAGGCAATTTTTATGAAAGTCTTCAAAACATGAAAGTTTCGAAGACAAACACGAAAACAGGTCTTATAAACATGCAGCGGAAGATGAACTACACTAGAGAAGCCATAGTCGGACAAGTATGAAACTAAAGCATGATGATAGATAGCAGCTAGGTAGTAGGATCAGGATGGAAGATAGTACAAAGCCAATCAGAACAAGTAGTCACACAGTGAAGTCAATAAGGCATAGCAATCAGGCAATGACTTCACATCGACAAACTGTAAGTAAGGAGAGTAAGAGATAGAACCAGTGCGTTGTGAAGACAATGATTTGTTCGAGCAGTTCTAGTTGCTGTGACAACTGTACTTCTGGTTAGGGAGGTTGAGATTGAACTCAGAAGACCGTGTCTTCACCTTATTCTCCTTGAGCTAAGGACACACAGTCCTCGCCCAATCACTCTGGTAAGTCTTCAAGGTAGACTTCCAAACCTTCACAGACTTCGTTCACCGGTAATCCACAATTACTCTTGGATGCTCAGAACGCGACGCCTAACCGGCTGGAGGATTCACAGTCCTCAAGTGTGACAAGTCTTCAGATCACGCGGACAGAAAGACTTCAGTGATGCCAAACACTCTTTGGGCACTGGGTGTTTTGGTCTTTGTACTCACAAGGATTTCTCTCTCAAAAACTCCTCGTAGGCGGGTTGCTCTCAACGACAAAAGCCGTGCACTAACTCTGAGCAGACACCAATTTATGGTGTAGGGCGTGGGCTATTTATAGCCACTAGGCAACCTGACCTGATTTGTCCGAAATGACCCTGCGTCACTAAGGAACTGACACGTGTCACAACGGTCAGATTACAAACACACGCGACAGCTTGACTTGGGCTACAAGTAAAGCTAACTTATCCGACTCTGGATAAGATGTCCTCTCATTGTCTTCGCTCGAAGACATAGGATTTTGGTTGAGCATCACTTCAGTCACTCTGACTTTGTTCACTTGGACCCCACTTAACAGTGCGGTGGTTCCTATGACTCAACAAAGAAGAAAAGAAACAACAAAACTACTAAGTCTTCGCGCTCCATAGTCTTCACAAAATGTCTTCTTCTGTCATAGTCTTCAATGTGAATATCTTCACGTACCACCATTATCTAAAATGTCTTTATACATTTTTAGGGGCCATCTCTGGTAGGTAAACTGAAACAATGAGGGACTACTACCTGTGTTATCCTGCAATTCTCACAAACACATTAGTCCCTCAACCACGTTTGTCGTCAATACTCCAAAACCAAACTAGGGGTGGCACTAGATGCACTTACACCGGCCACCCCGTGGCCGCGACAAAATAGCGTACCAGCCCGAAGTCCACACCGCACCCCGTGGCCAATCCAACAATAACACTAAGGCCCGGGGCTACACGAAGGACCTGCGAGATATCTTGGAAAACAAAGCATGACAATGAAGATCGATCTACGGATCATGGGGGCGCGCCACAAGACGTGACGATGACCGTCATGCTGGATACAATAAACCAATGTCCGGCCGGGCCGAATACAATAGACCGGATTCGTTTGAAACACATGCACAAAGGTGCCGCACACCCCCTATGCTTGACTGATGAAGTTATGGATCACGAATTCCCAGAAGGATTTAAACCTGTAAACATTGAATCATATGATGGCACAACAGACCCTGCGGTATGGATCGAAGATTTTCTTCTCCACATCCACATGGCCCGCGGCGATGACTTACATGCCATAAAGTACCTACCACTTAAGCTCAAAGGACCGGCTAGGCATTGGCTGAATAGCCTGCCATCAAGCTCCATTGGAAGTTGGGAGGATCTGGAAGACGTGTTCCTCGATAACTTCCAAGGCACTTACGTGCGACCACCGGATGTTGATGACTTAAGTCACATAACCCAGCAGCCCAGAGAGTCAGCCAGGAAATTTTGGACTAGGTTCCTAACTAAAAAGAACCGAATTGTCGACTGTCCAGATGCCGAAGCCTTAGCGGCCTTCAAGCACAATATCCGCGACGAATGGCTCGCCCGACATCTCGGTCAAGAGAAGCCAAAGTCCATGGCAGCCCTCACGACACTCATGACCCGCCTCTGCGCCGGCGAGGACAGCTGGATGGCTCATAGCAACATCACACCCAAAAACTCAGGCGATTCAGACACCAGGGATAGCAATGGCAAGCCGCGACGCAATAGACGCAAGCGTCTCAATAATGGTTACAACGCTGAAGACACAGCAGTCAATGCCGGATTCAGAGGCTTTAAATCCGGACAGCGGAAGAAGCCATTCAAATGGGGCTTGCGTCTACATAGCGACGACGAGCCCCTGTTTGCGTCTACATTCAAAAGGGACAGCGGAATAGCACTGAAGACGTAGCAAGCTCCACACGGAGTGCTGGGTGTTTAAACAGGCCGGCAAGTTGAATGCCGAAAATAAGGAAAAGGGGCTGCATAGCGACGACGACGAGGAGCCCCGACAGCTAAACACGGGAGGACAGAAGAAATTCCCTTCCCAGGTGAAAAGAATGAATATGATATACGCAACCCATCTCACCAAGGGGGAACGGAAGCATGCACTAAGGGACATATACGCGATGGAGCCAATCGCCCAAAAATTCAACCCATGGTCCTCTTGTCCAATCACTTTCTATCGCAGGGACCATCCTACCAGGATCCGTCATGGAGGTTCAGCAGCATTGGTCCTTGACCCCATCATCGACGGATTCCATCTCACACAAGTCCTCGTGGACGGTGGCAGCAGCCTTAACCTCCTCTATCAGGATACAGTGCGCAAAATGGGCATCAACCCCTCAAGGATCAAGCCCACAAAAACCACCTTCAAGGGTGTCATACCCGGTGTGGAGGCCGGTTGTACGGGCTCAATCACATTTGAAGTGGTCTTCGGATCTCCGGATAATTTCCGAAGCAAGGAGTTAATCTTCGACATCGTCCCCTTCCGCAGTGGCTATCATGCACTGCTCGGACGAACCGCATTCGCCAAATTCAATGCGGTACCGCATTATGCATACCTCAAGCTCAAAGTGCCGGGACCTCTCGGGGTTATTACAGTTAATGGAAACATAGAGCGCTCGCTTCACACGGAGGAGCACACTGCGGCCCTCGCGGCGGAAGTACAAAACAACCTTCTTAGGCAAACAACCAATTTGGCAATAAAGAACCCGGATACCGTCAAGCGAGTCCGGAGGACTCCGCAACAGGACCGCCCGGCACATCCAGAGCTCGACTAGCAATTCGGTCTCCGCCTTAGTCCCAGTCAAGCGGCGCCATTTGTGCCGCGCGTACACAACTACGCACTTAAAATACCCTGGGCATAGGCGGAGGCACGACCATAACACGGCCCATAATGCGGTTCGACCGCCCCAGGACACACGCATTTTTGCACCCCTTTTTCTTTCAGGTCCCTATCTTCAGGAGGCTCTTCCGAAAGACCGGCTATCGGACACATATCAGGACGGACATGCCAGGAGGACAAGAAGCTTTGGCGTACGAGGGAATCCTCAGGTGGTCTCTAATAACGATCGTTATACCTGTTTTACATACCCGCATACTGCCAGCTCCTGGTCAAGATGTGTCACACAGTCCTATTCTGCTTATCGCACTACTTGTATATGTACGCTTTGACGTATCATTCGAATAACAAGGGAAATAGTATATAGCGTCAGCTTGCTATTATGTTTATTTACCCCTTTTCCTTTTTTACCGCTTATTTATTATACCAGTGCATTTTGGCACAACCAGTTTGCGAGGGGCTTCAGTACCCCATAACCTGGCAAGACAAGTCCGAACACTTTCGACAGTGCGGCACCCCGAACTTATAGCACTATATGCATCAGATCTGAATCATGTCTTGGGTCAATAGTTGGGTTTGCCCGACTCCCATGTTTTGTTACCTTACGTTCCATTATATCGGCTAAGGTAGCATAGGGAGAACCACTGCGATTGTGTCCTGGTTCTTCTGGACGAGCACCTCAGTGGAGAAAGCCGAAAACTGACTGTGATGATAAGGCCAGAGCTGGTCGCTGTTCGAGAGGTCTCAAATCCTTAAAGATTTTTTCTGCTTCAGGCGAGGAATCGGCCTCGTCCGATTTGGGCGTGTATAGTGCCCCGAGTCCGGCTTTCCGTATACTAGGGGCTTCGCCAAAATTTAAAATTGTAGACTTCTATTGCTAAGTGAGGGCGATAAAGCCGTATAGTCCGATTGCCTCATTCGTGGTGCTAAACACCTCCTTAAAAGGACCAAAAACTTGGATAAAGAGTGTTTATACTTATCCCAGACACCCCAGTACTAGTTACATGGGGGCGGAAGTCACCGACTGGCCAACTCTCAAGATTTTTTAAACGGCCGCACAGAAGGTAATATTTTAAATTAACAAGTTCTACATAGCGCACATGAACTGGTTTTCATATTACAGGATGACATGATTACATTCATTCAAATATCACATCCTTCATACATTCATCCGCCACAAGGTGGGCACCCTTAATGACATTGTCATAGTACAGTTCGGGGTGGCGATGCTCCTTGCCCACCGGCGGCCCCTCTGTCAACAGCTTCTCGGTGTCCATCTTCCCCCAGAGCACCTTCGCACGGGCCAAGGCCCTGCGTGCACCCTCAATGTAGATGGACCGCTTAACGACTTGAAGCCGCGGACAGGCATTCACGATCCGTTTGACAAAGCTGAAGTAGCTGTTGGGCAGGGGCTTGCTAGGCCACAACCGGACTATGAAGTCCTTCATGGCCAGTTCGGCCGCCTTGTGAAGTTCGACCAATTGCTTTAGCTGGTCGCTCAAGGGCATCGGACGTTCGGCCCCAATATACTGGGACCAAAACAGCTTCTCCATCGAGCTCCCCTCCTCAGCTCGGTAGAACTCTACGGCGTCACAGATGCTGCGCGGCAGATCTGTGAATGCTCCTGGAGAGCTCCGAATTTGGGTAAGTAAAAGGAAAGTCTCCTTCACATGCTTGCTTTGCCTAATGAAAGCCTTACCCGCAGCTATCTTCTTGACCGCCTCAATTTCTTGGAGGGCCTTCTGGGCTTCGGCCTTGGCATCTAGTGCGTTCTAACGGGCCTTCGCAAGCTCCGACCCTTGCATCTTGGAGTCACGCTCCAAGGACTCGAATTTTTTGACGAAGTCCTGGAGCTCTTGCTGGACCTCATCAACTCGCGCCTCTTATTTTTCGCGCTCGGTGCGCTCCTTGGCCGCTTTGTTTTCGGCCTCGGACAGTGCCTTCTTCAGGGCCGCCACTTCGGTCATGGCCCCTAGCAAAATTTATCATACTTCTATTATCATCCACGATTTTTTCCTTTATATAAACATTCAGACGGGGTATTGCTTACATTTGTTCTCCTCGAGCTGCCTCTTCACGAGGCCGAGCTCTTCGACGGCCTGCCCCAGGCTCTGCCTCAGTCTAGAGACCTCCGCAGTGGCGGCGGCGGTGGCCAGCAGTGACGCCTGCTTATTCACATAGACATAATATGATTAGACTCCTGGGAATGATATTTGATCCTCTGTTCGGCTTCTCTTCCCGAACACCAAACAGAGCAGCAGGGGCTACTGTCTACACCATGATACTTTCTCATAATTTAAATTACTTACCTCAAAGCCTGTCAGGAGGCTGGCGCGGGCTTTGGTCAATCCGTTCTTGGCGGGCTGAACCTTCGCAATCACCATACTCATAAGAGTACCGTGTCCTTTGTCAAGCGAAGCGCTCTGAAGAGCTTCCACCAGGTTATCCGATGCCTCTGGATGGACAGAGGTCATTGACACAGACGGCTCGCCCCCCTTTGCGGGTGGCTGCCTGCCTGAATCCAGAACCACTAGAGGTTCCGGTGCAGTATCCGGCTGGGGGCCAAGCCTGCAGCAGCTCCCCTCATCCGAATCCGTGGGGATCTTTCCCCCCATGAGCCCGGCGTCGGGAGTCTCGCCTTGAGGCGTCTCCAGGACTACCTCCTCCTGACCCTGCATCCTCTGAGATAACACCTTGGTGTCATCCGCGGTCCGGGGAGCGGAAGCCGTTGGGAGTGAATAGCTATTCATCTCCGACGAGCTCAAGGACCCATCCGAGGAGGGCAACTCGATGTGGGCTTTGGGCCGACTGCACAAACAAATCTTGACATAATAAGAAGCCATAAAGCTAAAATATGCAAGAAGTACCTGGCATACGAATACTTACAACTTCGCCAGGGGCTTGGCCCTGGGTAGCCACTCCTCCTCGCTATAGGCGGCGGTTGTGGAGTGGTCCGGAGGGAGGGTCCGTCCCTTCTTGGACCCTTCGGCCTCCCCGGATGGGGCGGCCTTCCTTTTCTTCTCCCCCTCGTTTTGGGGGAGAGGTTTTTCCTCTTCCTCCTCCTCATTGTCGTTCGAGGAGTGCGCCTCGGTGTCTTCGGAAGATGAGTCCGGCACCACCTTGCGCCGGAGACTTTTCTGGTCCCCGTGGCCTTCTTCTTGGCCTTCTTTTCCGGCAGTTCATAGGGCGTCGGAACCAGCATCTCCGTCAGGAGAGCGGTTGCTGGATCTTCAGGCAACGGAGCTAGACAGTCAATCCGCTCCGCTGTCGCCACATATTCCTGTTAGATAAATGCAGTGACTTAAGTTCCTCCCACGAATATACTGAGGAAAGGAACATCTTGTGAAATGTAGAATGCTTACCGCATTGGCGTGGCGCTTGGCTCCGCGGTCCTCGGAAGTGAGAGGAGGAACTTCGCTGGACTTGAACAACACCTTCCAGACGTATTTGTGCGTCGTGTCGAAAAGCTCTTGCAGTGTTTGGTTGAATGCCCGTCTTTGACATGGGAGAATCCGGCGAAATAGCATGACCTGGACCATGTTGACAAGCTTGATATTCTTGGTTATCATGTTCTTGACGCAGTTCTGGAGTCCAGTCAGCTCCGCGGATGCGCCCCAGGCTAGGCCCTTCTTCTTCCAGGAGGTGAGCCGCACGGGGATGCCAGATCAGAATTCGGGGGACGCCACCTAGTTGGCGTCGCGTGGCTCGGTGATGTAGAACCACTCCAATTGCCACCCCTTCACGGTCTCCACGAAGGAGCCTTCGAGCCAGGTGACGCTGGGCATCTTTCCCACCATGGCGCCTCCACACTCCGCCTGCTGGCCGACCACTATCTTCGGCTTCACGTTGAAGATCTTTAGCCACAGGCCAAAGTGGGGCCTGATGCGGAGAAAAGCCTTGCACACGACGATAAACGCCGAGATGTTGAGGATGAAGTTAGGGGCGAAATCATGAAAATCCAGCCCGTAATAGAACATGAGCCTGCGGACAAATGGGTGGAGGGGGAATCCCAGTCTGCGGAAGAAGTGGGCGAGGAACACGACCCTCTCATAGTTTCCTGGAGTCGGAATGATCTGCCCTGTGTCCGGGAGCCGGTGCGCAATATCTGTGGCCAAGTATCTGGCCGCTCGGAGCTTCATAATGTCCTCCTCCTTGACGAAGGAGGCCATCCACTTGCCTCCCACTCCGGACATGTTTGGCTGTGCGGAGAAGGTAAGAACTGGGGCGCTGGAGCTCGAGCGTGCGAGAATGGATGAGCGAAGAAGGAAGGAGGCGTGGGTGAAAGAGGACAATCCTTATCTCTTTATAAAGGCGGAAGAAACTGTGCGCCTCCCCACTTGCCCGTTAAAATCTCTTATTTCCCAAGCACCACGATTGATGGCGCGGTTGGGTTACCCATGCCCGTGAATCCCGTGATAAGGGGACACGATCTCTGCTTCGACAAGGCGTGTCAAGGAAACCGCCTCGCATTACGTGCGATAGCTGATTGTGAAAAACGGTTCGAATAATGACCGAACCATGGCATGATGTCATGCTATAAAAAGCTGTCAGCTGATTAGATTTGTCGAATATTATACTCTCTATGGTGGAATGTGGAATTTGTTTTGCAGAGCCGGACACGATCCTTGTGTTCTAATTCTTCTATGGAGTATTCGGAGAAGGAACCCGCCTTGCAATGCCGAAGACAATTTTCGCGCCGGACTCATCGACATTGAAGCCTGGTTCAGGGGCTACTGAGGGATTCCTAGATTAAGGGGTCCTCGGACAGCCGGACTGTATACTTTGGCCGGACTGTTGGACTATGAAGATACAAGATTGAAGACTTCGTCCTGTGTCCGGATGTGACTCTCCTTTGCGTGGAAGGCAAGCTTGGATATTCAGATATGTAGATTTCGTTCTCTGTAACCGACTATGTGTAACCCAGCCTCCTCCGGTGTCTATATAAACCGAAGGGTTTAGTCCGTAGGACAACAATAATCAGAATCATAGGCTAGCTTCTAGGGTTTAGCCTCTACGGTCTCGTGGTAGATCAACTCTTGTAATACTCATATCATCAAGACCAATCAAGCAGGAAGTAAGGTATTACCTCCATCGAGAGGTACCGAACCTGGGTAAAACATCGTGTCCCCTGCCTCCTGTTACCATTAGCCTTAAGCGCACAGTTCGGGACCCCCTACCCGACATCCGCCAGTTTTGACACCGACATTGGCAGCTTCACGACACCACTGGATTACAGATCAAGAACTCATAAGTATCAATGGTTAGTGTGCTGTCAATTTATCCCATTTTAGATTGGCAAATAAAGAGACGGTTTAAATAATAGTAGAATGATATGACATTGTTCATAGTTAAGACATTGCAGAATATGAAATTGTGATGTAGTGGGTAGGTTCACCACACCACTGGATTACAGATGAAGAACAGAAGCATACATGCAACGCAAAAGATCACTTGCTCTATATAGTTTAATTTACATGGTATGAAGAAGGAACTTGGTTGTACAACTGAAAACTTAAATTGAGAAGGACAAACTTTTGTTTATGAACTACGTAATAAACTTTAAACATGCAATTTGATGCAAACACCAAAAATAAACAGCTACTGCAGTCATGCCTAACCAACTATACACAACAAAGTTTGAAGGCTTGAGAAGGACAATCTTACATTACTGGTGGAGACAGGCTCTATAAAGCCCTTGTCCATGCTAATGGGGGGGGGGGGCAATTCAAGAATTTTACCATAGAATCTTCTTCAAAAGCATTGCCTTTATTCTACATTTTGTTAAGAGTAAATATAGATGTGATAATATACGAAAAAATGGAGAATATTTAAGATAAGATGAAGAGTGATGCTACATAACCAAGTAGCTATAAATGTATGTGCAGTGATACAGGCAAAAGGCACAGCCAAGAGCAATGCACAGCTAAACTTCTTCAGTACCAACCTTATGGTAAGAGTAAATATAGATCTGATGTGTAAAAAATGGAGGTCAAAGGAAAATAAGCTGCATAGTGATGGTACATGAACAACTACCTGTCAATATAAGTACACTGATAAAGGACAACATGTACTTACAAGAACAATGCAGAGCTAAAAAAATTTATTGGCATTGGATATATTCTACACTAATGTAACCATTCATACATATCAGATAATTTGGAGCGAACAATTGATAAGCATGCTATGATGCATATTGGTGTCACATAATGAACCAGGTATGTATGCAAGTACAGTGATACAGGACAACAGGTACTAAAAAGAGCAAAGCAGTGGGTAGCATATTTGTGATATCCTTTCATTCTTTTTAAACCGGAATTCTTCTTCGAGCAGATTTCCTGCAAAAAAGATCCGTAAGGCACATGCGGAAAGTAGAAGTTCAAATTGTCATGTGATTTCATAGACAGTACCTCATCCTGGGAACGAGGCCTGTGCATAACAAGGTTTTTCCTTTCAATGTCTTCTAAATTTAGCACAGGAGACTTCACCGGAAATTCGTTTATAGACTTGCCATCAAAGTGTGATTTCCTCAGGTAACACCGATACTGCTGCAATGCTTCCTTGAAAAGCAAAAGCAAGCTTTGCTTGTCATGACTATCCAGATTGACCCTCGCCTAGTTACAACAATGTAATGTAAATCATTGATGTGTTCAATCAGCAGAAAACAGGAAACTAATAACCATGAATAATAGCACTTACACGTAAGTTGGACAGGAAGATGTGAAAATGGTGTTTTTCTTCACTATAATCTTCCCATGATGGGAATATATGCATGTAGTCCCTAAGAATATTGAAAGCATTGTGTTTTAAACTACGAATAAATGGAATGGGGTTCCAATCTTCAGGAGTTGGCCGTCTATGTAGTTGGGATTGGTCTTCAGCCGGTGGACTTGCTGTACTTTTTGCTGGAGTGGGATTTTTCTGTGGTATGGCTGGTGCTATGGCAAATGAAATCGGTATACCTTTTGCTGGAGTGTAGGTCCTGTGTGGTGGGGCTAGTGGTGTGGCCAGTGAAGTATGGGTACAGCCTGCTGGAGTCGGTCCTACGTTTTGTGTCACTGGTTGTACAACCAATATAAGTGGGGCGCTGTCTGATTTCTCCGGCACCACCATGTTTTTCAAGGACTTTGCTGGTGCTCCTTCAGGTTCGGCAATCACCCTCTTCCTTTTTGATGTCTGATGCACAAGAACAACATTTGAGTGGAAAATCATGGTATGATGACAGATGGAATATGTATTGATAATGGATGGGCATGGCATCTCGAGTTATATGATGAGTAAACTAAGCAGATGGCGGTGCAACAAAGTAGAAGAAATGCAAGACAACATATGCAAGATACGCGCAGTTAATAAAACCTTGCCAAATTAGAACAGGCACCTTGATGGGTGAACAGGAAAGGCCATCTGCCTTTGACCTCTCGAAGTTAGAATAGTCATTAGGATGATATTCTGAACAAGAATCAACAGGTGGGGAGCGTATGAGTTTCATTGCATCCAGAATGGCACTCAATGCCTTGGTGCCAATTTTGTAAGTCATTGTAGTGTTCCACAATATTCTTTTGATGCGCGGATTCTGATATTCAGTGTAATTGCGTATAATATCTGAGAACCATGAAAACATAAATAGTTGTGAGATTATCTTTGTAATGTAGATGATATTCTAATATAGGGGCGCCCCTATAAACACTTGTGTGCTATCACTGGATTCCGATGAGAGAGCTGATGTGTGTTGTAATATGGTGCGTGCATTTATATAATCTAGCACAAGTACACAAAAAAATAGGCTCCAGAAGTAAGGATAGTTGGCAGATGATAGGTTCATATTATATACTGTATAGAGAGTTTATTGCCAAACCATGATAACAAGAGCACACGGAAACTAGGAAGATCATAGTGTAAATAACACGGGTACACCATAACCACGATATATAAATTGGGAAAGTGGAACTGGCTTGAAAATACGGTGTTGTATTGCCACTAGTAATTGAAAGCCTATCGATCACGTACAGGCCAGCTCTATCAGCTGTTGACTGCAGATGTCCCTGCGCCCCTTCCTGACAAGGAACATATTGTACGTACTAAATACAGAATAAACAAAGAGGAACATGTTAAAGAATAGAAGAGGAAGCATATTCTTGAGGTTCCGCTTTATTTCATACAATGTTGGTTGCCCACTCATGATGACTCAGAGCGCCCAAAGAAATGCAATTCCATGTTGTCTCTCTATATGTGGCAATTTTGAACAAGAGTCATTAAGATCACATTCTGAACAAGAGTCAACATGTTGGGAGCATATGACTTTCATTGCATCCATAATGGCACTCAATGCCTTGGTGCCAATTTTGTAAGTCATTGTAGTGTTTAGCTTCAAGAGTGAACTGCTGCTAGTGCGACACAAAGCAGCTACACAGATCATAGTGTAGATATAACGGGAAAACCTTAAGCATCAGAGTAAAATCAGCAAAGTGGAACTTGCTGGAATATATGTGCTAGTATTGCCGGTATGGCTAGAAAGGCTTCGGATACCACCTCTCTTCAAGTGAAGGTGCGGTACTGTTAATATCAGTGTAACTCTCAAAGGCGACACAACTCACCGCATTTCCTTGCTATTCTTATAGGATTCAAGTGGGCAGGTCACTACAAATCCTATTCCTATGTTTAGAAAATCCTACGAATCAAAGATGCTCAAAGTGTCCATCACAACTAACCATATAGACCTCTACACTTCAAATGTCCCTGCTCATCTTCCGTACAAGGAACATACTTTACTACTATCACACTCCCTCCGTTCCAAAATATAAGTCTTGGTAGAGATTTCCACTATGGATCACATACAGATGTATCCAGATACATTTTAGAGTGTAGATTCACTCATTTTGCTCCATATGTAGTCCATGGTGGAATCTATACAAAGACTTGTATTTAGGAATGGAGAGAGTACATATTAAAGAAGAACGGAAGAGGAACATGGTAGAAGAGCAAGCAGATTTTGGATAATAAAAATGTTGGTTGCGCAGTGCCCACACATGATGAACCAGAGTGCATTAAGAATGCAACTCCTAGCTGTCTCTCGACCATTTTAGGCAGTTGGATGAAGATCCTACGTCTCCTAACCCTTCTTCTTCCTCGTCTCTGATTATTCCCATATAGAAAACTGCACGGGCCACCGGCCAGACCACCGGCGCCCACCGCCTGTGTTCCTCTGCCACCCCCCACCCGCCCCAACCCCCACCCGCGATGAGTTTTCTTCATTCGGCGAGGCCCCACAACCACCCGAGCCCCTTCGTTCGCACCGGCGAACTCCGGCGAGCTCTGAAAAATCGACTAACCCAATTTTGAAATTTAGTCTACTATGATTTAACTAGTGTGAAAAATAAAAGGGGAAAACCATAAGCATTGGGAGTATAGTGTTGAGCGTGCCATGGCGGATCTGAAGGTGCTAACCGGACAAAGGCAACTTCGCAACCAAGACAAGAAATCAGAGTAATGCAGTGGCGATCTATTTTCTTGCTGTGATAAATAAGTTGAGCAGAAACAAAAGAGTACCGCCTCTGGTGCGGCGCCGTGTACGCATCTGCTGAGAATTTGACGGTGCTGCGGTAGCGATGGCTGTCAGCAGCGTGGAAGCAGATCTAGGAGGGTAGACGGTGGCGGCGGGACACGGTGGACGAGAAAGGTCATAGGAGCGGTGCCGGCAAGGTGGATGACGGCAGGGATGAAGCGAGAGGACGGGATGCAAGGATGCCGGTCCGAAGCCGTGGATGAGAGAGGTCGGCCTCTTGTGGATGGGGTATCCTCTTTGGCATGGTGGAGGAGGACGACGGTGGATGGGGTGGCGGACGGAAGCGAACGGGGGAGGGTGGGGTGGAGAGGGTGTTTTGGCGCCCATGGATTACGAATGGGGAAAAGGGAGGTAGAGAGGAAGGGGGGAACCATGTATTCAGGGCATGCTTGTCTCAAATGCGAGGAAATTCACAAAATTAGCCCCCGTTTCAAATTTCTACTACATCACAACAATATTAGTCTATTGGGGATAGGACGACAATCTCACATACACCGAATAGTTGCCAACGAGAGTTTGTTTTTGGAGCCCACCGTGTATGAATATGAATCGGGGAGGGATTCGATTTCGGTCGAGGACACACTGTGTTTTGGCGCCCACCGTGTATGAATCCGGGTGAGACGCGGTTACGTCACATTTGGGTGAAATTACAAACCTACCCCTATCGAAACCTATAGAAATCCAGGAGATAGGCTTTGCGTGGCAGGGATAGGCAGTAGTAATTTCCATCTTGCAGATTTTGGTTTCGGGCGGTTACTGCGACTTTCCCCGCTTTGTTCAAATTTTGCAGATTGCATGTTTACCATGCCAACTCAATTCGAATCCCGTTTGTATTCTATTTTTTTCTGGCGGGATCCATTTTCAATTGGAATTACATTCTATATACATCATTTTTTATATATACTTTCAAAAGCACAACACCATTTATACTCCCTCCGTTCCTAAATATTTGTCTTTCTAGAGATTTCAAAAAATGACTACATACGGAGCAAAATGAATGAATCTACACTTTTAAATATGTCTATATACATCCGTATGTATTAACCATTTAAAATATCTAAAAAGACAAATATTTAGGAATGAAGGGAGTACATAAATATGGTTTACAAATGGCATGATCTCAGATTCATAAGGTTGTATCCATCAATTTGGATTTTCAAATATTTGAAACCACTTTATGTTGAAATCCAATGTATGCATTCCTCGCTAACTGTCTCCAATTAATGTGTGTTTCATGCGGTTTTTTTTACTTCTCAAACATGTATAATGTGTTTCACATGCGCAACATATAGTGTAATCCCGTTTAGACATTAAATGCATATAAACCATGCATTGTTTGTAATTAAAGAATCTATGGATCACCAATATTGATAAACTATATAACATTACACGTGTGCCCAAATTCAAATGAATATGCATGTTTGATACACCAATTTGCGTTATGATATTATCGATGTCGTGATCTCCAGTTTAAATATTTGAATCCCCTTTAATCCAGATATTCGTCTCATATAGCTATCACCCAAGCTTATATAGGACTATCTCTCTGGACCTATACGCGTTCATCGTCTCTCAGGTATGTCTCGTGCTACCTGTATGTCGACAATGATCTTTTATCTTCATAACACACTGACGGTACTCTCTCCCTCGACCTTCATCACTCTATCTCTCTCTAAATATATCTCGCTCCCTGCTATGTGACTCTAACTATGATTCTCCATGTGGAATCTCTTTCTCTCACACAAACACAAAACCTTGTCTCCCGGGGTCTCATTTCTCTCTACTATTCCCATGTGTGCCACTCGCACACCCCTCATACAGAGATGTCTTTCGCTCCTTAGATATGAGAACCTATGCTCTTCCTCTTAAATATCTCTTTCTCACACACAAACACAAACTCTATCTCCCAGGGTCTCATATTTCTCCATTGTTCTCTTGTATGTCGCTCACACACACACACTCTCTCCCTAGAGATATCTTGCGTTCCCTCATATGTCTCTCTAGCTATCACTCTCATTGTGAAATATCTTTCTCTCTTGTAGACACAAAACTCCGTCTCTCTGGATCTCATTTATCTCTGATATCTGTTTGTATGTGACTAACATGCACCCTCTCTCTATCTCTCTCACACCCACACACATAACTCAGCCTTCTGATCCACTTGCTCCTATCTCTAATGCACACTAGCTAGCATCTCTATCTTTCTATTTATCTGTTTCTCCATCAACCTTCTTTCTAGCCCTTACTCTTGATTCCTATCACGCACACTACATATGTTTCTCTCTATATGCAGTCAAGTGCCCTCTCACACACATATATAACTTCACCCTCTAAACCACCCGGCAGTCATCTCCAACACCCAAACTAGTGGATGTCCCTCTAGCTAGCATCTCCATCTCTGTATCTATCTGTAGTTTCTCCATCAACATTTCTTTCTCGCACGGAGTCTTGCTTCCTATCACCCACACTATATATGTATCTCAATACATATGCATTTATAGGTTGATCTCTTTTGCACAATCATTGTGCCTCACTCCCTCTGCTCGCCATAGATGCATGCTCCAGCCCACGCCACTATCTCTTAAAGACAAAAACACATGCTCAATTGTCGGGCCTTCTTCCATGCATTCTCACATGCATGCATATTGTCATACGATCCGTCTCTCCCATGTTGTTGATCTTATGACTTATGTCTTCTTTCTTTTATATCGATCATGCGCGTGCACACACACACACATCCCACGTATACATGTATACCTCTCACACATGCACGTTCAAGGTCTCTATGTCTCCATATGTACCCTCAATCCTAATGCCACATCGAATTGTTCTCCTCTTGTATGCACATAACGTTCGCCTGAATGGGTAAAA
>NC_041385.1:269419122-269455805 GCF_002162155.2 Triticum dicoccoides | reverse complement strand
AGACACCCACCCCTCCACACACACACTAAGACTCCATATCTCTCTCTCGCACACACACACACACAAACTAAGACTCCATCTCTCTCTCTCTCACACACACACACACCCCACACACACACTAAGACTCCATCTCACACACACATGCTCTAGGTGGAGCACTTGTTCCTACCACCCTTCATCCAACCTTACCCGTATGATAAACAATCACCTTAATTTACTTGCATAACATGGACAAATTCCACTTTACTTTAGTAGTCAGCAAACTTATCATCTATACCCTTATAAAAAACAAGATGACGATGATGGTGTGCCTGCCATCTTGTAATGCAGACCGTATGATCTATATCTAACGGATACAAAGCAAACTATGATAATTTTACAAAAGATACCCGCACCTCTCTCCACATCCTTATCTCCCACAACCTCATTGCTCAGCTATTAAAAAAGGAAGTCTCTGGAACAATCTAGCATGGTGGCCGCTGCTGCTTGCCGGCATCGTCCATCCCCATGGCTCCGCCCATTCCAACCACCAGTCACCACCACGCTCCACTCCTCCTCGCCTTATCTCTCATCATTATTTTTTTTGATGACATTCTCGAGATACCAGTTTTCCGATAAAATTCTCGAGATATAATTAGTTTTTACACATGGGATTTCTCCTGCATGGGTCAATCCCAACAGGTGTTTTGTAAAAAAATGCATATTGATGTTCCATGCAATGCACGAGAATCTTGCTTGTAATTATATAATGCAAATCTCGAGCAGGAAGTGACATTTTTTGACACAACCACGTTAACATGGCCACGTAAATCACTAGATAAAGTAAATACCATTATACTTACATCTCGATGCAAAAGGTTGAGTACATGTCCGAAGAGTAGAGTCGCACACACGCACTCTTGATACGTCTCCAACGTATCTATAATTCTTGATTGCTCCATGCTACTTTATCTACTATTTTAGGCAATATTGGGCTTTATTATCCACTTTTATATTATTTTTGGGACTAACCTATTAACCGGAGGCCCAGCCCAGATTTGCTATTTTATGCCTATTTCAGTGTTTCGAGGAAAAGGAATATCATGCGGAGTCAAAACGGAACGAAATCAACTGGAGAAGTTAATTTTGGAAGGAAACCAACCAGATGGGCTTGGAGTGCACGCCAGGGGAGTCCCGGGCTGCCCACGAGGGTGGAGGGTGCTCCCCCCTGGGCGCGCCCCCTTGCCTCGTGAGCACCCCAAAGGTCCACCGACGTACCCCCTGCACCCATATATACCTACGTACCCTAAAACTTCCAGAACAGAAGATAGATCGGGAATTCCATCGCCGCAAGCCTCTGTAGCCACCAAAAACCAATCGGGACCCTGTTATGGCACCCTGCCGGAGGGGGAACCCATCACCGGAGGCCATCTTCATCATCCCGGCGCTATCCATGACAGGGAGGGAGTAGTTCACCCTCGGGGCTGAGGGTATGTACCAGTAGCGATGTGTTTGATCTCTCTCTCTCGTGTTCTCTCTCGTGTTAAATCTATGGCACAATCTTGATGTATCCCGAGCTTTGCTATTGTAGTTGGATCTTATTATGTTTCTCCCCCTCTACTCTCTTGTGATGAATTGAGTTTCCCCTTTGAAGTTATCTTATCAGATTGAGTCTTTTATGAGAACACTTGATGTATGTCTTGCCATGATTATCTGTGGTGACAATGGAATATCATGTGCCACTTGATGTATGTTTTGGTGATCAACTTGCGCGTTTCGTGACATTGGGAACCTATGCATAGGGGTTGGCACACGTTCTTGACTCTCCGATAGATACTTTGGGGCACTCTTTGAAGTACTTTTATGTTGGTTGGATGAATCTGAGATTGTGTGATGCATATCGTATAATCATGCCCACGGATACTTGAGGTGACAATTGAGTATCTAGGTGACATTAGGGTTTTGGTTGATTTGTATATTAAGGTGTTATTCTAGTACGAACTCTTTTATAGATCGATCCGAAAGAATAACTTTGAGGTGGTTTCGTACCCTACCATAATCTCTACGTTTGTTCTCCGCTATTAGTGGCTTCAGAGTGACTCTTTGTTGCATGTTGAGGGCTTGTTATATTATCTATCTATGTTATTATTGTCGAGAGAACTTGCACTAGTGAAAGTATGAACCCTAGGCCTTGTTTACTATCATTGCAATACCGTTTACGCTCACTTTTACCAGTTGTTACCTTGCTGTTTTTATATTTTCAGATTACAAAAACCTATATCTACCATCTATTTTGCACTTGTATCACCATCTCTTCGCCGAACTAGTGCACCTATACAATTTACCATTGTATTGGGTGTGTTGGGGACACAAGAGACTTTTTGTTATTTGGTTGCAGGGTTGTTTGAGAGAGACCATCTTCATCCTACGCCTCCTACGGATTGATAAACCTTAGGTCATCCACTTGAGGGAAATTTGCTACTGTCGTACAAACCTGTGCACTTGCAGGCCCAACAACGTCTACAAGAACAAGGTTGTGTAGTAGACATCAAGCTCTTTTCTGGCGCCGTTGCCGGGAAGGCTAGGTAAGTGAAGGTATATCTTTAGATCTTGCAATCAAATCTTTTTGTTTCTTGTTTTAGCACTAGTCTAGTTTATAAAATAAAACTACAAAAAAAATGGAGTTGAGTTTGTCTCATACGTTACGTATTTTTAATATCTTTCGTGAGAATGATGGAAAGGAAAATTGTGCTCAAGTGCTAGAAGAAGAATTACATAGAATGCTTGGCATGAAATATGTGAATGATGAGCAGGATTGCAATGTTGTTAGTATGAATTCCTTGAATATCCATGATGCTAATGATATGCAAATCCACAAGCTTGGGGAAGCTATGTTTGATGAATATGATATATTTTGTCCCCCAAGCTTTGATGAGCAAATTTACTATGATGAAAGCATGCCTCCTATCTATGATGATTATTGTGATGATACGTATGCCATAAAGAAGAATTTTGCTTATGTGGAGAGTAGTAAATTTTCTATGCTTGTAGGTCATGAAAACAATTCTTTGGGTGCTGGTTATATTGTTGAATTCATTCATGATGCTACTGAAATTTAGTATGAGGGAGGAATATATGCTTGTAGGAATTGTAATAATGTCAAGTTTCCTCTCTATGTGTTGAAAATCTTGAAGTTATGCTTGTTTTACCTTCCTATGCTTGTTGATTATTGTTCCCATAAGTTGTTTGCTCACAAAATTCCTATGCATAGGAAGTGGGTTAGACTTAAATGTGCTAGTCATATGCTTCATGATGCTCCCGTTATGTTTCAATTCTTATCTTTTATGTGAGCATCATTGTCATCATCATGCCTAGCTAAAAGGCATTAAAGAAAAGTGTTTGTTGGGAGACAACCCAATATTTATCCTTACTGTTTTTGTGTGTTCACATGATTATTTTACGGTAGTAATCATGTTTTATAGCTTTTATTTCAATAAAGTGCCAAGTAAGACCTTTAGGATGGCTTACGGTGATAGTTGTGTTGATCCTGCTGAAAATCAGAAACTTTTGCACCCAGTAAATTAGTTTTGTTAATTCACAGAAACGTGCTTATGATCTGATTCTTTTTTCTCGGGATTGGTACACGAATTTCTGAGGACGTCCTAATTTGGTAGGATTTTTGGAGTTCCAGAAGTATATGTTTGATACAGATTACAACAGATTGTTCTGTTTTTAACAGATTCTGTTTTCTATGTGTTGTTTGCTTACTTTGATGAATCTATGAGTAGTATCAAAGGGTATGAACCATAGATAAGTTGAATTACAGTATATATTACACCAATATGCATTTAGAATGAGTTCATTATAGTACCTAAGTGGTGGTTTTATTTTGTTATACTAACGGAGCTTACGAGTTTTCTGTTGAGTTTTGTGTTGTGGAGTTTTCAAGTTTTGGGTAAGGATTCGATGGGCTATGGAATAAGGAGTGGCAAGAGCCTAAGCTTGGGGATGCCCAAGGCACCCCAAGGTAATATTCAAGGACAACCAAGAGCCTATGCTTGGGGATGCCGCGGAAGGCATCCCCTCTTTCGTCTTCGTCTATCGGTAACTTTACTTGGAGCTATATTTTTATTCACGACATGATATGTGTTTTGCTTGGAGCATCATTTCGTTTTGTTAGTTTTTGCTTGCTGTTATTTACAATAATGTTTTGCATCTTTAGTTTCAATAAAGAATTCAAGGATAGCCTTTGCCATGCTTATTTTGCTAGTATACATGTTGCTGTTTGAAAATAGAAAGTTTACCGCTGTTGCAAAAATTCCCTAGAAAAGTAAGCGAGTGGTATAATGTAGAATCTTTTTTAGTATTGAGCTCTGATAAATTTATTACAATGGGAATTTTAGTTCATAATTTTTCGAGCCAGGGAAGTATTGATACTCTTGCATTCTTTACAGAGTGTACTGTTTTGGCAGATTGCTGTTATGGTTGCATTGTTTGCATATGTTTGCTTGATTAATGATTCTATTTGAGGATAGGAGTATTAAATATGCATAGGAATTTATTATGCAATGTTGAGTAATAATGTTAGTGATTTGTTACAGTAGAAAATGATAAGGTTTTGCATTGGTTTATACTAACCTATCTCACGAGTTCTTGTTGAGTTTGTTGTGAATGAAGATTTTGATAAAAAAGAGAAACCATGAAATGGGAGGAGTTAAGGAGACACAAAAGTTCAAGCTTGAGGATGCCCAAGGCACCCCAAGATAATATTTCAATAAGTCTCAAGCATCTAAGCTTGGGGATGCCTCGGCAGGCATCCCACCTTTCTTCTTCAACAACTATCAGTTAGTATCAGTTGAGCCTAAGTTTTTGCTTCTTCACATGAGTTGTGCTATCCTTGAAATGTAATTTACTTTAGCTTTTCTTGCTATTTGAATAAAGTATCAAGATCTGAAATTATTGAATGAGAGAGAGAGTATTTGCATAGTTGCATAATTATTCGACTACTCATTGATCTTCACTTATATCTTTCTGAGTAGTTTGTTGTTGCTGTAGTGCTTCACTTATATCTTTTAGAGCACAATGGTGGCTTTTTTTTTGAAGAAATAGATGAACTCTCATGCTTCACTTATATTATTTTGAGAGTCTTTAATAGCATGGTAATTTGCTTAATGTTAATATACTTGGTGTTCAAGATATGTGAAACTTTCTTTTGAGTGCGTTGAATACTAAGATAAGTTTGATGCTTGATAATTGTTTTGAGATATGGAGGTGATAATATCAAAGTCATGCTAGTTGGGTGATTATGAATTCAAAGAATGCTTGTGTTGAAGTTTGCAAGTCCCGTAGCATGCACGTATGGTTAAACTTGTGTAACAACTTTGAAACATGAAGTGTACCTGGCTTGTGCATCCTTATGAGTGGCGGTCGTGGACGAGCGATGGTCTTTTCCTACCAATCTATCCCCCTAGGAGCAAGCGCGTAGTACTTGATTTTTGATGACTTCTAAATTTTTGCAATAAGTATATGAGTTCTTTTGACTAATGTTGAGTCCATGGATTATACGCACTCTCACCTTTCCGCCTTTGCTAGCCTCTTTGGTACCGTGCGTTGCCCTTTCTCACATTGAGAGTTGGTGCAAACTTCGCCGGTGCATCCAAACCCCGTTATACGATACACTCTATCACCCATAAACCTCCTTATATCTTCCTCAAACCAGCCACCATACCTACCTATTATGGCATTTCCATAGCCATTCCGAGATATATTGCCATGCAACTTCCATCATCATCATCATGACATACATTACTTTTGGCATATTGCCATTGCATGATCTTGTAGTTGACATCGTATTTGTGGCAAAGCCACCATGCATTATTTTCCATACATGTCACTCTTGATTCATTGCACCATCCCGATACACCGCTGGAGGCATTCATATAGAGTCATATCTTGTTCTAAGTTTCGAGTTGTAATCCTTATGTTGTAATCAATAGAAGTGTGATGATCATCATTATTAAAGCATTGCCCAAAAAAAGAGAAAGAGAAAGGCCAAAAAAAAGAAAGGCCCAAAAAAAGAAAGGCCCAAAAATAAGGAGAAAGGCCCCAAAATAAAAATAATAATAATAAAAAGGGGGCAATGCTACTATCTCTTTTTCCACACTTGTGCTTCAAAGTAGCGCCTCGTTCTTCATGTAGTGAGTCTCATATATTGTGCTTCAAAGTAGCACCTTGTTCCTCATGTAGTGAGTCTCATAAGTTGTCTTTTTTATACTAGTGGGAATTTTTCATTATAGAAATTGGCTTGTATATTCCTACGATGGGCTTCCTCAAATGCCCTAGGTCTTCATGAGAAAGCAAGTTGGATGCACACCCACTAGTTTTCTTTTGTTGAGCATTCATAGCTCTAGTGCATCCGTTGCATGGCAATCCCTACTCACTCACATCAATATCTATTGATGTGCATCTCCATAGCCTGTTGATAGGCCTAGTTGATGTGAGACTTTCTCCTTTTTTGTCTTCTCCACACAATCCCCATCATCATATTCTATTCCACCCATAGTGCTATATCCATGGCTCACGCTCATGTATTGCATGAAGGTTGAAAAAGTTTCAGATTATTTAAGTATGAAACAATTGCTTGGATTGTCATCGGGGGTATAGAAGTTGGGAAAATCTTTGTGTGACGAAAATGAAGCATAGCCTAACTATATGATTTTGTAGGGATGAACTTTCTTTTGCCATGTTATTTTGAGAAGACATGATTGCTTTGATTAGTATTCTTGAAGTATTATTATTTTTGTGTCAATATAAACTTTTGTGTTGAATCTTTCAGATCTGAATACTCATATCACAATTATGAAGATTTACATTGAAATTATGCCAAAGTATCACTCCGCATCAAAAATTCTTTTTTATCATTTACCTACTCGAGGACGAGCAGGAATTAAGCTTGGGGGTGCTTGATACGTCTCCAATGTATCTATAATTTTTTATTGCTCCATGCTACTTTATCTACTGTTTTAGGCAATATTGGGCTTTATTATCCACCTTTATATTATTTTTGGTACTAACCTATTAATCGGAGGCCCAGCACATATTTGCTGTTTTATGCCTATTTCAGTGTTTCGAGGAAAAGGAATATCAGACGGAGTCAAAACGGGACAAAATCAATTGGAGAAGTTAATTTCGGAAGGAAACCAACCAGATGGGCTTGGAGTGCACGCCACAGGGAGTCCCGGCTGCCCACGAGGGTGGATGGCGCCCCCCTGGGCGCGCCCCCTGCCTCGTGAGCACCCCGGAGGTCCACCGATGTACCCCCTGCATGCATATATACCTACGTACCCTAAAACTTCCAGAACAGAAGATAGATCGGGAGTTCCGCCACCGCAAGCCTCTATAGCCACCAAAAACCAATCGGGACCCTGTTCCGGCACCCTGCCGGAGGGGGATCCCATCACCGGAGGCCATCTTCATCATCCCGACGCTATCCATGACGAGGAGGGAGTAGTTCACCCTCGGGGCTGAGGGTATGTACCAGTAGCTATGTGTTTGATCTCTCTCTCTCTCTCTCTCTCTCGTGTTCTCTCTCGTGTCCCATCTATGGCACGATCTTGATGTATCCCGAGCTTTGCTATTGTAGTTGGATCTTATGATGTTTCTCCCCCTCTACTCTCTTGTGATGAATTGAGTTTCCCCTTTGAAGTTATCTTATCGGATTGAGTCTTTACGAGAACACTTGATGTATGTCTTGCCGTGATTATCTGTGGTGACAATGGGATATCATGTGCCACTTGATGTATGTTTTGGTGATCAACTTGCGGGTTTCGTGACATTGGGAACCTATGCATAGGGGTTGGCACACGTTCTTGAAACTCTAGTAGAAACTTTGGGGCACTCTTTGAAGTACTTTTATGTTGGTTGGATGAATCTGAGATTGTGTGATGCATATCGTATAATCATGCCCATGGATACTTGAGGTGACAATGGAGTATCTAGGTGACATTAGGGTTTTGGTTGATTTGTATATTAAGGTGTTATTCTAGTACGAACTCTTTTATAGATCGATCCGAAAGAATAACTTTGAGGTGGTTTCGTACCCTACCATAATCTCTACGTTTGTTCTCCGCTATTAGTGGCTTCAGAGTGACTCTTTGTTGCATGTTGAGGGCTTGTTATATTATCTATCTATGTTATTATTGTCGAGAGAACTTGCACTAGTGAAAGTATGAACCCTAGGCCTTGTTTACTATCATTGCAATACCGTTTACGCTCACTTTTACCACTTGTTACCTTGCTGTTTTTATATTTTCAGCTTACAAAAACCTATATCTACCATCTATTTCGCACTTGTATCACCATCTCTTCGCCGAACTAGTGCACCTATACAATTTACCATTGTATTGGGTGTGCTGGGGACACAAGAGACTTTTTGTTATTTGGTTGCAGGGTTGTTTGAGAGAGACCATCTTCATCCTACGCCTACTACGGATTGATAAACCTTAGGTCATCCATTTGAGGGAAATTTGCTACTGTCCTACAAACTTGTGCACTTGCAGGCTCAACAACGTCTACAAAAAGAAGGTTGTGTAGTAGACATCAACTCTATCTCTCAGAATCTCTCTCACACACACACTAGTTACGTGACGCCCACTTAAGCAGACACGTATGTTAAAATTTGTGCACCTGCGGGTACGTGTGATGCTGCGCATTTATTTAAGCCGAAAGGCGAACCCAAATAGTAGCTGCATTCATTCCCCTCCCGCCGCCTCTTCTCTGGTCGCCATCGTCGGGTAGCCATGGTTCGGTCGAAGCTAACAACATACGCCATACTCCCGCCAGAGCGGCGCTTTAATATGGAAATTTTAGTGGTCATGCATGCATATTTTTGTGCTAGCACTCCTATATAAGAGTTGACCAGTCGCTTCCCGCGGACGTGCGTGGGCGGTGGAAGAGGAAGGAGAAGGGAAGTGGGATGTGGAGTAATGTTGTTTACCACAATTTCTTAGAAAACTGAGTGCAATAATTGAGCAGTTTTGCAAACTACCAGTACTACACCTGAAACGGTTCAAAACCTATACTCCCTTGCCAACACGCGCTTCCCGCGTGAAACGGCCAGTGTCGCCCTGGAGCATCAGTGCCACATTAATCCCTGGACTGAACGGAGGCGACCTCTCACCAGCGCCGGCTTTGAAGTGGCACGACGGCCGAGATAGCGCCGCTTCCCGGTGCACGCGACTGCTCCGCGTCGAGACTGGCCATAGGCCCTGTTTGGATCCATGGGTTAGAGTTAGTTTGAGCTAGTTGGGGCTCAAATAGCCCTAAAGTATCCAAGCCTAAGGGTTTAAATTGGATCAAGTTGCACCGAACCCACCAAAAAAAACTATCCCACCCAAGAGGTGCTAACTAGAGATAGTTCTCATTGGGACCACTGAAAAATCACTTTTCTCTCTCAATCAAGTGCATTTATTGTCAATCTAACCCTGTCACCCAAACACCTCTTTGGCTACAGTTAGTTCAGGGTTAGTCATGAGTTAGTCTAACCTCTAGCTAAGTTAGAGTATCAAACAGGAGCAGTATAGGACATGCAAGTTGCTCAAAGCATATAGTCAAATTCGTACGTGAAAGGATTTTTCTCTTTTCGAAAAAGGAACGTGAAAGAAATTTTTTTAGAATGCTCTTGGCATGTCACTAACATGTGATGAGTTATCCGACCTCAATAGACGGCAAAAATGCCAGCCCGCCGCACTTTGATAGAGACGAGGAGGGAGAAGCGATACAGGCTGCTCGATTACTAGAGATAGGTGTCGCATGGAAGCCAAGAAATATGGTGATAGCGTGGGTTAGCCATGTACTAGTATGATGTAACTACACTTGGCTGCCGTGTTTCATACTCTTCCAGTCCACTATGGAGATGATTGGTTGATTTTATATCGCTGAACAATATTAAATATTATGAGTGCAGACGCTCCACCACGAGGTTCCTTGCTCCTTCTTGGTCGTCGGGAATCTATGTTCTTCCACTCTATTTTTTTCATGACCTTTTTTTATCCTTCGGCCGATACGCGAGACATCTAGCATCAAGGTGCACGTGTTATGCAAGGATCGTTGCATCTATATGAAGAACACATGGGACTGGAACTACGAGACAGACATGTACCCGGGAGTGGACGTACGAACCTGAGTAATGTAGTGCAGTAAGTGAAGTAGAAAGGCACAAATGGTATGAACATGCATGGCATATAGTGTGTGTTTGGTTGCGTTCTCGTCTCAGCATAGTTGTTCCCTCTTCATGCATGCTCAACTCAACACCCCTCTTCATGCATGCTCTCTTCATGCATGCTTCTAGTGTATTTGTGCTAAACTAGTGTGGACTCATGCAGGACTCATGCACCCTCCATACACTCTACCAAACATCCAAAAGTAGGTCGAGAAGGGAACTCTTGGGCGGCATTTGTCTCTTACTACATACTACCACTAAATGTTGTACGTGCAATGCATGGTGATGTTATGGAGTATGTGCCTAAGTGCTCTACTACTACTATATTAGTTGGAGGCACATATTAACTTTTATATTTGTTTACGTGTATGCCCCGAGACCTTCCAACTAGACGTGTCTTTCTCTCCATGTAGCACTTTGTATCGTTTGTACCACTAAGTACCACTACATGTGGTCTCCGACCCAGAAGTGGAAGAAGTGGAGACGCTCTACCACGCCGATTTTTTACGCTGGGCTCTACCACGCTGTTCATGTCCCACTCCTTTCGCTGACGTGTGGGACATCCATCACGTGTCGTGTTTGGCACCCTTCGTCGTAAGAGCTGAAACACTAGCATTCATCAGAAATAAAAAATAATTATAAATCAGCAGTGATACTATTTTTTGAGAACCAATCAGCAGTGATACTATACCACGCGGTTTCCTTGCTCCTCGATAACGGAAAGAATACTTCCGTTCGCCAACATGGGGGATGTCGACCATCCTGGTCCACTTGCCATGCACTCAGAACTCCAAGGGAGAGTCACCTCGGTCGTTGCGCTGCAGTAACAATGACTAATGAGCCGTCAAATCACAGGCCCACTTCCCACTTTGAAGTTTCTCGGACGAAGGAACCATCATGACTTCATTGAATTCCGCTTCTTGAAAAAAACAACTGTACCGGTAGTACTGCTAGCTACAGTAGTTATTCCAATAGAGGCCTCCTTTCGTTCATAGGATAGGAATTTTATAGGAATGTGAAAATCATAGGAAGTGAGATGACATGCATCTCAATTCCTATAGAGAAAGAGATGCCATTTGATGCATAGGATAGGAATTTTTCCATTTAGTCTAGGCTAATGTACTGGTAATTTGCTATAAAAACTACAGTAGTAACTAGTAGTACTGGTACATGCTCATAATCAAACACAGACACACACACTAACTACTAGTACTACTACTTCTCACATGCTGGCCAGACGTCGTCGTTGTCCTTCCCGGCTTTGTCGGCGACATCCCACCGTGCTTGGATCTCCGCCGACCTCTCCGCAGCAGCGCGTGCGTCCTTTTCTTTCTTGTGGCGGCGGGCCTCTCTTTTCTTTAGTGCTTTCTGACTTTTCCGCTCCCTTTGTGCGGCTTTGGCCGCCTCTTGCTCTACCGCCCATTCGGCCTTGGCACCTTCAAATTCCTCCCACATAGTTGTGAGGTCGCGAGCGATGATGAACTCGGCACGGCGGGATGCCATCGCTTCCCTACCATTTTGTGTGCGGTCGTGGGCGGCGAGGAACTCGGCGCGACGGGATGCCATTGCTGCCTTACCGGTTAGTGTGCGGCGCAGTGGCAGGAACCATGCTTGGTGAGAGCTCTGGGGTGGAGTAGCCGGACAACCGTATAGTGCATTGGTTTTTCAAGATCTCAAGGACAGTAGACAAAGGAAATTTGGATTCCCCTTCAATCCTGGTCATTTATTACCGAGTAAAATGCATTGGGGTCATCGAACTTGTCTTGATAGCTCACTTTCATCATTGTATATTAGATACAGTGATTATACGGTCACTAGCTCAGCGTATAGCTCCGTATTTGTGTGGTTGACCAGTCAAACAGTCTGCATGCGCCTCATTAGCTCGTGTTCTTTATCTATCTACGCGGGCCTACCTGTCAATGGAGAAAGAAATACTGTAAAAACCAAAATTATGGATATGTGGGGAATCAAACCACAGACTCGTCGCTGCAACGCACCCTCATCAGCCAAATGAAAATGAAATACTTCGCGTCAGACACTCACGCTCACGCTGTCAAAGCATGCTAATGCATGCACGCCACCCTCTAAATCAAAGTCCTGCTCATGGCGCAACGCAAACGGCGAGCCCATCACCTGCGCGCCCCGGCGGTGCCTGACATTACTGTTTAGACGTTTGATGAAGGCCTCCGCGAACGCCGAGCATGTATTCACCTAGCTCAACACCAACGGTCATACTCGGAGCGCCTTGCTCATGTATATCGTGCATCACAATGACAATCTATAAAACAGCCTAGCTAGAGAGGGTACTATGGTAGTATGGTACGGAGTATGTACTATCGTGAGTGACCGATCTTAGTGCCACTGCACACCGAAACCCCTTCCAGCACTAGCGAGCGCTTCCCGCCTGAAACTGTCACCGTCTCTCCAGAATGTCAATGCCGCATTCACCGGACTTAACTGTAGGTGCAATTGGTGTGTCACTCACATGCGTGCCAGATGCCCGTTGGGCCCACATGTCAGTAACCCAACGCATCTGCAGTTAAGTCACTGAAGCACCATCCGCATTCACGCCTGACGAACCTACACCGATGCTAGTTGTCCATCCGTCTGCCGCGGCTCATTGCCATTCGCCCGCTATATTAACTTGAGCCCCAGCTCCCAGCCATAGCCAAAGACGCACACTTATTCTCCTCCGGTCCCTTCCTTCTGTCGGCACCACTCCAACCATGGCCTCCTGGCGCTCTGAAGCTCTCTTGGACGTACTGTCGCAGGAGCAGATGAGGGACATCGGCGGCTCCGCTCCGGGCGCGCTCCAAAGCTCTCTTCAACGTACTGTTGCAGGAGCAAACGAAGGAGATCGCCAGCACCCCCCGGCCTCCCTGCGCCGCCACGACCACGAAGCCGGTGCACGTGCGCGGGCGCAGCCGGCTGCGAGGAAGAGTAGCACACAGTAGGTCGCCGCTGCTCTGGTCCTAGGAAGGCCACCGCTACTCCACTTAGTCGACACCAAGCATGGTAGGGTAAACATCGGTGTCCGATTAGCTGCTTGACGGCGACTTGGAGGCGGAAATCTTCAGAACCTTGTGCTCTGGAGGAGGAGGTTATCGAGGCGGATGAGGAGGAGGCAAAGGCAATGGTCAGCTTTCTCCGGTTCATGACCGAACATGGTGGTCGGGCGCCGGCAATCATTTAGATTAGGTTTACAGTAGGTTTTACTACGGTTTATGTGAAATATGTAATGAATTTCGTCTAGTTTGTTGGAATTTTTTTCGAAATGTAATGAATTTTATCCGGTTAATTTGAAATTTGCTTTGTTTGCATGAATTTCGTCGGGTTAGTTCATACAGTTGCCGAAAGGTATGCGGGTAGCATCGGATGGCATCCATGAGTGTCCTTGGACAGATGCCGGTGTAAATTTGTGGGCCAGCACTGGAGATGCCCTAACTATCATGCTATAATCGCTAATGGTCCTCCATTATTTGGCAGGGAACAGTTATCCCTCGATCAAAATCAGATCCGCGGTGTTTCGCACTCCTCCTGCGTAAGAGTGTAAACTCTTGCTTACATAAAAATGGAGCAAGTGGATGGCACTGTAGCATGTCATATCACTCGAACTAGCCCGCCTAACGAGCGGGAAAGCACCGCCTCGTCATTTTGTTTCGATTTCTATTGATTGATCGTGCGAAAATGTTATGCTTCGCAAGTTCTAAAGGAAAAGTGTCGGTGTACAAAAGTAGGGGCTCCCCTTTTGACCCCATTACTTGTGCACGGGCAGTCAGAGCCTTGCGCCGTGGCCACACATAGCAGGGCAAAGGAGGGAAGTCGGAGAGAAGCGGAAGGCTCAAGACAAACAAGGCGACATCAAGGTTCAAGGCCACAAAGTGCGGACGGGCAAAGCAAGTTTCCCCGGCAAGGCCCTTGCCAGGGCAACTCACCCACACCAGCGGAGCGAGCCATGCTCGAGCCCACGACCTCGAATGTCAACAACCACGTTGGACCAGGGCTCGGGAGGCACCTCCATGGTGGCATGCAGATCTTTGTGAACACATAGAATGCTCAGCATCAGATGGGGGTTGGGAGGCAACAATCCTCACCAAGATCCTTACCGAAGAAACCCACAATACCCCCGGTAAGATCCTTGCCTGGGACGCCAGCGCGCCACGGCAAGACCCTTGCCGGGCCACCCGAAAAGACCCTCGCCGGGCCACCCGACAAGACGCTTGCCAGAGGCGACAGTAGGGCCACTGCTAGGCCCGCACCAAACAACTCCCCGTCGCCATTCGCATGCAGCTGCTAGCCCAACCAGCTGGGCAGCACGTGCGTGGCAACATGCAGCTTCCAGGCCAACTCAGCACGCACCTGCGTGGCGGCATGCAGATCTTCGTGAAGGCTCCACCACCACGCCACCTCAGCTGCTTGCCTGCCTACATGGCACCGCATGCATCGCTGGCCAGGGCGCGTGTCGAAGCGAGGAGGAGTGGCGACGGACGGGACGGGCCTCGCTCCCGTCCCCGATAAAGTGAAGGGACACCTAAGCCATGCATTAAATGCATCTTGTCCTGTAATATGAGCGATAAGCTCGCACCATTGTAGGCCTTTCCACCTCCTATGTGCCACTATGGCAGCCCCTTTCGCCTATAAAAGGAGGCCCATGGCATATAGGGAGAGGATTCGGCTCTTTCGAACCAGGCAGTACCCATAGCTAGTTCAAGAGCTCAAGAACACTCAATACATCCACCAAGCAGGACTAGGGTTTTACGCATCCTCGCGGCCCGAACCTGGGTAAACGGTCCCCGTGTCAATTGCTAATCCTGCACTTCTCACAACCCCGCGCCCCGCAACCGTAGTAGGGATTCTTGTGATCCCATAGGTGTCGTTTCCCACCGACATCTTTGGCACGCCAGGTAGGGGGCGCAATTGTGAGAATCTGGTCTAGTAGTTGGCCTAGCTGTTCTTTATCGCCATGGCCCCTAAGAAGAAGACGACCACGGAGATCGGTTCGTCCGGGACCGGATTGCCAGTACCGGTGCGGATCAGTAGCAGGCTAGTCGCGGTGAGAACTAGTGGCGCGGCCCGCAAACACGCCCTCGGCGTCCAGGGGTCAAGGACCGACCATAGACCCTATTCAATAAGTGGAACACATTAGTCGTCCGCTCTCCGGTTGGGCAGTAAGGGAGGAGACCCAACTTTGTTGCATTGCCAGAATCCATGTTCATATTTGAAGCGAGTTGACCTATGTGCTTCTCTCATGGTACAATCCTCTTCCTGCTGAGCCCCCTTTCTCCTCGGTCCACAGAGAAAGAAATGTAGGACTGGTGCCGACAGTCATCATGGAAGAAAGAACTCACAGAGCCGGGATTGGTAACTAACATCACCCTGGTAGTCCAGGCCTAGTGAATGGCGTCGTTCGTAGTCCAGGCGATGAGCCACGCATCGCTGGCTCCAGAGATGGAGTCGGGCCCCACGCAGGCGGCGGGGGGCCCTCCAGGCGCGCCGTCATGCCGCCAGACGGTGGCGCGGCGGCCTCCAAGACGCCAACACCGGCGCCCACGGCGCTCTTCTCCGGTCGTGCGTGATGAGCAGCATCACCCTGCCAGTGACCCTGCGCGCCGCACTGGGAAGAGTACCGTGCGCCCATCACATGATTAGGAGGGCCAGCATGCGCGCCGAGGTGCTGACGGAGGTGGCGAACGGCTGCGGGGCCGTGACACAGCTCCTTCTAATGCGGTTAGAAGTCGAGGCGCATCGCGGTCCGCACAACTTTCACCGCCGCCCAAGCCAGCAGAAGCCCTAGCACGCGTGCAGCTGCTCCTTGGTTTTCCTCCCGCTGCGGAGATGCTTGACGAATGGAGGGCCACCGTGCCTTGTCGGCATCGCCAACAATGATGGGTTGCGGCCGGCGGGATCCGTAGGACGTCACTCAGTCGGGCCACCGCATGCCAGCGGAGGCCGGGCCAGAGGCGATGCAGCCACGGTGCACTCCCCTCCCCCATCCCGACCACCGCGGGTGTCGGTCCGTCGCGACGACGCTCGGGATGATATCTCCATAGAGTCGTCCTACCCGCGAACCCACACAACGCCAAGTTATTCGGGAGTGAGTTCATGATGATGCTCGAACCAGCATCGAGCGCCGGCGTGACGCGCGCCACCAGTCGGACAGGCGGGTAGGCTCCACTACGGACCACCCAGCACCGGGAGGCTAGGGTGGCCTACCTTACGAGGTGGGTTGTCCGGCCTTCATCCGTGAGATGTGGCAGTTCCAGTGGCTCTCCCACCGCATGTTCAAGCCCGACGTTGGCGAAAAATACAATGACAAGACTCACCCGTCAGAGTTCCTCAGCATCTACACAATCGCGATGCAAGCCGCCGAAGCTCGCGATGATAAGGTGCTTGCCAACTATTTTCCGTTGGCACTCAAGCCCAATGTTATGTCATGATTGATGCATGTGCTGGTAGACTCCATTTCTTCTTGGGAGGATCTGTGTCATGAGTTTGTTGGCGCCTTTACCGGAGGCCACCAAGCTCAGGGCCAGGCGAGTGATTTGCATATCATCCCCCAGAAGGAAGGAGAAAACTTGCGCAAGTACATGCAAAGGTTCAGCCGGGTGCAGTACAACATCCCCGACGTTCAGCATGCCGCCGTGATCAGTGCATTCCATCAGAATGTGCGCAATCATAAGATGCGTGAAGAGCCGGCGATGAACAAGGTCAGGGATGTGGCCGAACTTTACGTTCTAGCCAATCAATGCGCTCGCGCTAAAGAGGGACGGAAGTACCCCGGCGAAGATGCCGGCACGGAAATCGACTCCACGGATGATAGCGCCACCCCGGCGAAGAAGGGCCGGCGCCAAAACAGGAAGCGCAGTGGCAAGACCATGCTTGCCGTCGAGGGATCCGACGACACAGGCGCCACCAAGAAGCCCAAGGCAAGTGACCCCGGCAAGGAGGTTGTCGGGCGTGCCGCTTGTCGGGCCTTGGCGGCTGCTGACAAGCCAGGAAGCTCCGACAAGCAGTATTGCAAGATCCACCGCACCAAAGGCCACGATCTCCAGAACTGCCGGCAGGTGGAGCTGCTCGCAGAGAAGCAGAAAGCCGAGTATGAGCAGCGGGACAAGGAGAAGGGTCAAGAGGGTGCCGAACGATCCGGCAAGAATCGTGGCGGCCAAGGAAGTCGCCACGGCAAAGATAATTAGCAGGAGAGGCCCGCCCGGGGCCGCACAAGAATCAGGAAGATGATGATCAGGATGAGGACAATGAGTCCAGTGACCACGAGTTCCAGAAAGCCACAGAAGCCATGTGTGTCGATGGTGGCGCCTCGTTGCATACATCCCACCGCCAGCTCAAGCAGTGGGCGCATGAGATCATGATAACCCGTAAGTATACAGGGTAGTTGTAGCCTCTTTCGATAAGTAAGAGTGTCGAACCCAACGAGGAGATGAAGGTAGAACAAATACTCTCTCAAGTCCTATCGGCCACTGATACGACTATACGCACGCTTGACCTAGACAAGTATGAAACTAGAAGTACTTTGTAGGTGTGATAGGATAGGTTTGCGTGATAATAAAGAACACGTAAATAAAAAGTAGGGGCTGTTTAAATAAAGAAGCAATAAAGTAAATATAGAGAGTGTGGAAAAGTGGTGGTAGGAGTTGTGAAATTGTCCCTAAGCAATTGACTACATTACTAGACCGGTAATCACTATTGCAATTCTATTTGAGGGAGAGGCATAAGCTAACATACTTTCTCTATTTGGATCATATGCACTTATGATTGGAACTCTAGCAAGCATCCGCAACTAATAAAGATTCATTAAGGTAAAACCCAACCCTAACATTAAAGTATCAAGTCCCCTTTATACCATACGCAAACAACGTACTTACTCGGGTCTGTGCTTCTGTCACTCACGCCACCCACCATAAGCAAATCATAAACATATTGCAAACCCTACAGCGGGAATCCCTCACGCTTGCACGACACGGAGGGCACAATAGGACAACACCAATAATAAAACATGCAACTCAAACCAATCATAGCAATTCATCAATCACCGATAGGACAACGAAAATCTACTCATACATCATAGGATGGGAACACATCATTGGAAAATAATATGAAGCATAAAGCACCATGTTCAAGTCGAGGGTACAACGGGTTGCGGGAGAGTGGACCGCTGAATATAGATGGGGGAAGGTGATGGAGATGTTGGTGAAGATGATGGAGGTGTTGGTGAAGATCGTGGTGATGATGATGGCCCCTAGCAGCGTTCTGGCGCCACTGGAAGCAAGGGGGAGAGGGCCCCTTCTTCTTCTTCTTCCTTGACGTCCTCCCTAGATGGGAGAAGGGTTTCCCCTCGGGTCCTTGGCTCCCATGGCTTGGGAGGGGCGAGAGCCCCTCCGAGATTGGATCCATCTCTCTGTTTCTGCGTTCTCAGATCCTTCCCCTTAACCGTTTCTTTTATATCTGGAGATCCGTAACTCTGATTGGGGTGAATCTTTCGCCCAGATTTTTCTCATAAAATTAGCTTTCTTGCGGCAAAATAAGGGCATCAACCGCCTTACGGGTGTCTCACGAGAGTGCCAGGCGCGCCCAGGGGGTGGGCACGCCCCACTGTCTCGTGGCCACCTCGGGCACTGTTTCGCGTTGATTCTTCCTCCGGAAAATCCCAAATATTCAAAAATAATTCTCCGTCCGTTTTTATCCCATTTGGATTCCGTTTTATATTGGGTTTCTGCAAAACATAAAACATGCAACAAACAGGAACTGACACTGGGCACTGGATCAATATGTTAGTCCCAAAAATAGTATAAAAAGTTGCCTAAAGTATATGAAAGTTGAATAATATTGGCATGGAACAATCAAAAATTATAGATATGACGGAGACGTATCAGCATCCCCAAGCTTATTTCCTGCTCGTCCTCGAGTAGGTAAATGATAAAAAAGATAATTTTTGATGTGGAATGCTACCTAGCATAATCTTGATCATATATCTAATCATGGCATGAATATTAAGACACGAGTGATTCAAAGCAATAGTCTATCATTTGACATAAAAAAATAATACTTAGGGCATCCCAACAAACAATCATGTCTTTCAAAATATCAATGCTTTAGAAAGTTATCCCTACAGAATCATATAGTCTGGTATGCTCCCTTTTCTTAACACAAGGTACCCCTCATGCCTATCCCTGTGTCAGCCAAGCAATTGTTTCATACTTTAGTATTCTCAAACTTGTTCAACCTTCACGCAATACATGAGCGTGAGCCATGGATATAGCACTATGGGTGGAATACAATATGATGGTGGAGGTTATGTGGAGAAGACAAAAAGGGAGAAAGTCTCACATCGACGCGGCTAATCAACAGGCTATGGACATGCCCATCAATTGATGTCAACGCGAGGAGTAGGGATTGCCATGCAACGGATGCACTAGAGCTATAAGTGTATGAAAGCTCAAACTGAAAACTAAGTGGGTGTGCATCCAACTTGCTTGCTCATGAAGACCTAATGCATTTTGAGGAAGCCCATCGTTGGAATATACAAGCCAAGTTCTATAATGAAAAATTCCCACTACTATATGAAAGTGACAACGTAGGAGACTCTCTATAGGAAGAACATGGTGCTACTTTGAAGCACAAGTGTGTTAAAAGGATAGTAAGATTGCCCCTTTTCTTTTTATTTTTTCTTTTCTTTTTTTTCTTTTTCTGGTTTTTTGGTGGGCTTCTTTGGCCCCCTTTTTTATTTAGGCTTCTTTGGCCTATCCTTTTTTATGGGGCAATGCTCTATAATGATGATCATCACACTTTTATTTACTTACAACTCGATACTAGAACAAAGATATGACTCTATAGGAATGCTTCCGGCGGTGTACCGGGATGTGCAATGATCTAGCATAGCAATGACATCAAAAAACGGACAAGCCAAGAAAACGTCATGCTAGCTATCTTACGATCATGCAAGGCAATATGACAATGAATGCTCAAGTCATGTATATGATGATGATGGAAGTTGCATGGCAATATATCTCGGAATGGCTATGGAAATGCCATGATAGGTAGGTATGGTGGCTATTTTGAGGAAGATATAAGGAGGCTTATGTGTAATAAAGTGTATCATATCATGGGGTTTGGATGCACGAGCGAAGTTTGCACCAACTCTCGAGGTGAGAAAGGGCAATGCACGGTACCGAAGAGGCTAGCAATGATGGAAAGGTAAAAGTGCGTATAATCCATGGACTCAGCATTAGTCATAAAGAACTCACATACTTATTGCAAAAATTTATTAGCCCTTGAAACAAAGTACTACGCGCATGCTCCTAGGGGGGAGGTTGGTAGGAGTTAACCATCGCGCGCTCCCGACCTTCACGCAAAGATAAACAATCAAAATACAATGCGCGCCAATTTGGTTACATAGTTAATAGACCATACATGCATGCTTCGGGAATCACAAACCTTAACACCAACATCTTTACTAAACACAACCATCTACTAGTACCTCCCACATATTATCATCACTATATCGCAAAACTATTGCAAGGAATCAAACATATCATATTCAGTGATCTACAAGTTTATGTAGGATTTTATGACTAACCATGTGAATGACCAATTCCTGTCATCTCTCTAAATTGATATAAGTGAAGCAAGAGGCTTTAATTCTTTCTACAAAAGATATGCCCACGCTCTAACAAATATAAGTGAAGCAAAATAGCATTCTACAAATGGCGATTTTCTATGTGAAGAGAAACAGGCAATCCAGACTTCAAAAGATATAAGTGAAGCACATGAAGCGTTCTATAAAGCCATACACAAAAGATTTAAGTGAAGTGCAATGAGCATTATATAAATAAACCAAGGACTATCTCATACCAGCATGGTGCATAAAATAAAAATGAAAACTAAATGCAAAAGACGCTCCAAGACTTGCGCATATCGCATGAACGAAACGAATCCGAAAACATACTGATACTTGTTGAAGAAAGAGGGGATGCCTTCCGGAGCATCCCCAAGCTTAGACGCTTGAGTCTCCTTGAATATTTACTTAGGGTACCTCGGGCATCCCCAAGGTTGAGCTCTTGCCTCTCTTCCTTTTTCTCATATCGAGACATCCTCGATTAGACACTTCATCCACACAAAACTTCAACAGAAAACTCGGTACTATAAGTACTGTTGTAAACCAATTCATATTTTGTTTTTGCATTATGTCTACTGTAATATAGCTTTTCCATGGTTTAATCCACTGATATAAATTGATAGATTCATCAAAACAAGTAAACTATGCATCAAAAACAGAATTTGTTAAAAACAGAACAATATCTAGCAATCTAAACATCCACCATACTTATGGTACCCCAACAATTCTACCAAAATTAGGAAAAATAAACAAGTTATACCGAAAGACAGTGCAAAAGGAATCCGAACCATTTAACATTCCAGTTAAAAGTGTAAAATCGTGCACTACAGCCAAAGTTTTTGTCCTACACCGTACAAACCAACAAGCATTGTAAACAAACCTAAAGGCAAACCTTCGCACGTTATTTTTATAATACAATGGAATTGTACAAGGGGATAATTATTTTTGATGAAAATTTTCTGTAATTAAGATTCAAAAAGTTTCCGTGAGCATGAACAAAGTTCAAGGAGCTCTCCCACTTCAACAATGCTTGTCTTTCTCACTTTCACTTTCCTTTTTAAGAAGTTTTTAGGTTCCCCTATTTTTTTTGTTTTTTTGTTTTTAGACTATATAAAATCACTCAACAGAAATAAATCACTCTCTAAAACTTCCGGGTTGTCTCCCTGGCAGCGCTTTCTTTAAAGCCATTAAGCTAGGCATATAGTGCTCAAGTAATGGATCCACCCGGATCCCAAGGTATATCAAAGCCAATTTTAATTCACAATGATTTGTCATTTAGTAGTGAGCACAAAGTAACATATATCTAATTATAGCAAGATTTTCTTAGCAATATCTAAGTAATGGATCCACCCGGATCCCAAGGTATATCAAAGCCAATTTTAATTCACAATGATTTCTCAATAAATGCATTAATATTGTAATTGTATTCATAATTTTCATAGCAATATCTAAGTATAGCAAGATTTTCAGGCCGATAAACCTCATCATCTAAAGCTTCATACTTTTCAAACAAAGATTCAATTTCATAAGCAGCCTTAAAAGCAACAAATTCTTCAATTTGTTCAACATCATAGTAGTCATATATACCTCTAGCATAAGAAGCTAAGGTTTCATTATCATTAAATTTGCATGAGAAGGGAAGGTGTGGAGCCTTCATCCTAGAGCAACAAGTAATATCATATCTCAAGCATAGATCCCGAGCATACCAACGCAACATATTAATTTGATCCCATAATAGTTTCCCTTTTTGTGTCAAGCGATAATCCCTAAAGTATTCACGTTGATCCAACGTGTCTCCATTATAAAGTTGAGTTGGGTTTTCTCAGGATTATCAAAGTAGTACAAAATATTTCTCACATGATGATCATCGACGGTTTTACGAGTTACCCCATATCAATGAGTAGCAAGTATACCTAATTTTTTTTGGTATTTCGTGTTCCATATCCATAACTAATGATAAAGAACAACTAAGAACAGCAAATAAAAATTACTTAGTGATAAAGCAAACAAGCACACACGAGAATATTCACTCCATGCTATGACTCCCCGGCAACGGCGCCAGAAAAAGATCTTGATAACCTGCAAGTATACGGGATAGTTGTAGCCTCTTTCGGTAAGTAAGAGTGTCGAACCCAACGAGGAGCTAAAGGTAGAACAAATACTCTCTCAAGTCCTATCGGCCACTGATACGACTCTACGCACGCTTGACGTTCGCTTTACCTAGAACAAGTATGAAACTAGAAGTACTTTGTAGGTGTGATAGGATAGGTTTGCAAGATAATAAAGAACACGTAAATAAAAAGTAGGGGCTGTTTAAATAAAGAAGCAATAAAGTAAATATAGCGAGTGTGTAAAACTGGTGGTAGGAGTTGTGGAATTGTCCCTAAGCAATTGACTACGTTACTAGACCGGTAATCACTATTGCAATTCTATTTGAGGGAGAGGCATAAGCTAACATACTTTCTCTACTTGGATCATATGCACTTATGATTTGAACTCTAGCAAGCATCCGCAACTACTAAAGATTCATTAAGGTAAAACCCAACCCTAGCATTAAAGTATCAAGTCCCCTTTATGCCATACGCAAACAACCTACTTACTCGGGTCTGTGCTTTTGTCACTCACGCCACCCACGATAAGCAAATAATAAACATATTGCAAACCCTACAGCGGGAATCCCTCACGCTTGCGCGACACGGAGGGAACAATAGGACAACACCAATAATAAAACATGCAACACAAACCCATCATAACAATTCATCAATCACCGATACGACAACGAAAATCTACTCATACATCATAGGATGGCAACACACCACTGGAAACTAATATGAAGCATAAAGCACCATGTTCAAGTAGAGGGTACAGCGGGTTGCGGGAGAGTGGACCGCTGAATATAGCTGGGGGAAGGTGATGGAGATGTTGGTGAAGATGATGGAGGTGTTGGTGAAGATCGCGGTGATGATGATGGCCCCTGGCAGCATTCTGGCGCCATCGGAAGCAAGGGGGAGAGGGCCCCGCTTCTTATTCTTCTTCCTTGACCTCCTCCCTAGATGGGAGAAGGGTTTCCCCTCTGCTCCTTGGCTCCCATGTCTTGGGAGGGGCGAGAGCTCCTCTAATATTGGATCTATCTCTTTGTTTCTGCGTTCTCAGATCCTTCCCCTTCACCGTTTGTTTTATATCTGGAGATCCGTAACTCCGATTGGGGTGAATCTTTCACCCAGATTTTTGTCATAAAATTAGCTTTCTTGCGGCAAAATAAGGGCATCAACCGCCTTACAGGTGGCCCACGAGAGTGCCAGACACGCCCAGGGGGTGGGCGCCCCCCCTGTATTGTGGCCAGCTCGGGCACTGTTTCGCGTTGATTCTTCCTCCAGAAAATCCCAAATATTCCAAAATAAATCTGTGTCCGTTTTTATCCCGTTTGAATTCCGTTTGATATTGGGTTTCTATGAAACATAAAATATGCAACAAATAGGAACTAGCACTGGGCACTGGATCAATATGTTAGTCCCAAAAATAGTATAAAAAGTTGCCAAAAGTATATGAAAGTTGAATAATATTGGCATGGAACAATCAAAAATTGTAGATATGATGGAGACGTATCAGATCACAGCGGTGTAGCCGTCGCTCGACGCACGGAAGCCACTGAGGTGGTCCAGCACGCCTATCATCTTCGACACTGAGGACCATCCTGACCGCACGACTGCGGTCGGGTTCTTGCCGTTGTTGGTCTCGCCAACAATCTGCAACCTCAAGGTGACGAAGATGCTGATTGACGTCAGGGCTGGTCCGAACTTGATCTCGCCCATTGTGATCAAGAGGCTACAAATCCATGATGGAGACCTCGAGGAGATGGGCACGTTCCAAGGGGTCAACCCGGGGAGGAGCCAGCCGAAGGGAAAGGTCACGCTTCCCGTGACGTTTGGAGGCGAGCTGAACCACAGAACGAAGAGGATTGTCTTCGATGTAGCCGAAATCCCTGTCCCCTCCGACAAGAAAGATGTGTTGATTTGCGCCGACCAACTCTATCGAGAAGAAGTTGCAGCAGTTGCCGCCAAGGCACCTGCTCCTACCGACGGAGCCCCGGGAGGGAAGAAGACTGGCGGGACCCCTCGCACCTACTCCGGCAAGCGCACCTCTTCAGGGTGTTGCGCTCCCGTTGAGGAAGTGCCAGAGAGCTCCACCTGCAAGATCAAGAAGTCCACAGCTGCACCACCAGAGACCAAGAAGGTGCCCGTCAAGGAGGAGGGCACGGGGGGAGCTTTTACCATAAGCTCCACCCTCGATAACAAATAGGAAAGCGAGCTCGCACTTTCCTGCGGGCGAATGTTGATGTGTTTGCATGGCAAGCCTCCGACATCCCCGGCGTTCCAAGGGAAGTGATTGAGCACCATCTTGCTATCTGTCCTCATGCACGGCCCGTCAAGCAAAAGGTCAGGAAGCAAGCTCTAGAAAGGCCCGAGTTCATCACGGAGGAGATCAGAAAACTAGAGGCGGCAGGCTTGGTAAGAGGAGTACTCCATCCAACTAGGTTGGCCAATCCGGTAGTGGTGCGCAAGGCAAATGGGAAGTGTAGACTGTGTATTGATTACACAGACATCAATAAGGCTTGTTCAAAGGACCCCTTCCCATTATGGTGCATCGACCAGATTGTTGACTCCACGGCTGGGTGTGAATTGTTATCATTCCTCGACGCCTACTCAGGATATCACCAAATATCCATGACAAAAGAAGACGAGGAGAAGACATCATTCATCACCACATGTGGTGCGTATTGCTTTTTACGGATGCCTTTCGGGTTGAAGAGTGCTGGCTCAACCTTTTCAAGAGAGGTCCAAATTGGTTTTGAGCCCCAACTACATAGAAATATGGAAGCTTATATGGATGACAGAGTGGTCAAAACCAAGGACAAAACAACACTTGTGCGAGATCTGGAGGAAACATTTGCAAACCTACACAAGATCAACCTCAAATTGAACCCTGAGAAGTGTGTCTTCGGTGTTCCGTCTGGCAAGCTTCTCGAGTTCTATGTGTCCCAGTGCGGGATTGAAGCAAATCCAGATAACATCAAGGCCGTCGAGCAGATTGAGGCACCCAAACGGATCAAGGACGTGCGTCGGCTCACTGGCTGCGTTGCTGCCATGAGCCGATTCATCTCCAAGTCCGCGGAGCGTGCCCTTCCTTTTTTTAGGATCTTGAAAAAACGGGGCCAGTGGAGTGGACCCCAGAAGCCGAAGCAGTGCTGCAAGATTTGAAGAAGTACCACTCCTCTACCCCGATGCTGGTTGCGCCCAAACCACCAGAATCGTTGCTGCTGTATCTAGCGGTGACGAATCAGGTTGTTAGCACCGCGCTAGTGGCATAGAGAGATGTCGACGAAGAGGCGGCGGCAACAGCAGAGTCAACGGATGGCAAGCCGGAACCCTCCCCGGCAGGGCTCGGTCCCGGCAAGACTGAGTCCCCGACGGGGGCTGACGCCAGTGCAACAGGGTCCACGCGACTGGGTGGAGTGGCGCAAATGAAGAAAATGATGCAGCACCATGTTTACTTCGTCAGCTTCCTCTTGCAGGGGGCTAGGTCGAGGTACTCAGGTGTGCAAAAGCTGCTCTTCGGCCTCCTTATGGCCTCGAGGAAGCTGCGTCATTAGTTCCAAGCGCACGAGATCACGGTGGTCACCCGCCTCCCATTGCAGCGGATACTGCATAACCCAGATGTAACGGGGAGGATCGTGGAATGGGCCCTGGAGTTGTCAAGTTTCGGTTTAAAGTTCAAAAGTACCTCGACGATTCAAAGTAGATTCTTGGCAGAGTTTGTTGCAGAATGGACCTCAATGCCCAACGAAGAGGTGTAGGAGACCACTCTCCCCGGCAAGGAAACGAGCCGCAACTGGATCATGTACTTTGATGGTGCCTTCTCGCTGCAAGGCACCGATGCTGGTGTGCTGCTTGTCGCACCCACCGGAGAGCACCTCAAGTATGTCATCCAGATGCACTTTGTAACGCCCCGAGTCCGATGAGCCAGGTGTCTGCCAGTTATTCGTCGGCATTGCCATGTCATTTGCTTGTGTGTTGCATTTTGTCATGTCATCATGTGCATCTCATTTTTCATACGTGTTCGTCTCATGCATCCGAGCATTTTCTTCGTTGTCCGTTTTGCAATCCGGCACTGCTATGTCATCCGGCGTCCCCTTCTTGTCTTTTTTCACGTGAGGGTGTTAAACTTTCTCGGAATGGCCCGAGGTTTGCCAAGTGGCCTTGGTACACCACTTGTAGACTGCTTGTGAAGTTTCGTGCCATTTGGAGGTCGTTTGATGCTCCAACGGTTAACCGGGTAACCACAAAGGCCTCTTTTGTGTGCAGCCCAACACCCCTCGAAAGTGGCCCAACAACCCATCCAAACCCCCTCCATGTTCCCGGTCGTTCGATCACGATCGCGTGGCCGAAAACCGCACCTCATTTGGACTCTCCTAGCTCCCTCTACCTATAAATAGGTGCCCCTCCCCGTATTTTTTGCGCAGATCAAACCCTAGCCAAACTCCTCCCCGCCGCCGGACATGTCCGCCTCCGCGCCGGACGCGTCCACCGCCACCGCCATGTCGCTCCACCCAATCCCGCGCCGCCACGTCATCGCCGCCACCGTCCGCAACCAATCCCGCGCCGCCACGTCCCCGCCGCTAGCCTCTTTCTGTCTTCCCACCGTGCCGGCCCGTCATGGCCCAGGGCAGGCCCGCCCAGGCCCGAGCGCCGCCGCCCCGCGCTGGGCTCCCTCGCCCGCGCCCCTCCGCCTCCCACGTGCCTCGCCTCGCCGAGCTCCACCGCCATCTCCACCACCCGCCGCCGGTGTCCTCCGCCGCCGGACCCCGCGCCCTCCGCGCCTCACCCGCCACGGTGCCTCGCCGCCCCTCCGGTCCCGCGCCGCGGCTCGTCACCTCGCCGGCGAGCGCCGCCGCCCCGCCGCCCTCCGCCGGAGCGTACCTCCCCGCCGCCGACCCCACGTGGTTCAGCTCCTCCCCGAATTCTCCCTCGACCCCGGCCGCCATCCCCTTCATCTCCGGCGAGGTTCCGGCGAGATCCACCGCCCGCGTTGACTTTCCCCGAGGTCCATTATTTCTTCTAAGTCCCCATATTTTCATCTCCTGTGCACTTGTTTGACCTGATGTAACTTTGTGCCCGGCGCTCCGATTTGTGCATATAATATGTCAAAATGTTCACTGTGAGATGCTCTATATTTCATTCCATTGTGACATGATTTTTCGAGTCCATATTGATACCCTAATCATTGTTGCAAGAGTGCTATATGATGCTAACCTGCTGAAACTGTTATAACTTGATGATTTGTCTTTTTCGTTGCATTTTGTGTGTGCATCCTATGAGCATGAGCTCTACATGACTTTTGTGCTACATCATGCTATCTTCACGGTGGTGCAATCCATGTATTTTTTTTAGTCTTGTAGTGAGTGCATCGAGCTCGTGAAGTAGGATACTTGCTGTTACTGTTTTGCTAGGCTGAATCTTCTATATCATGATGCTATGTAAACCTGCTGCTACAAGTCATTCTATGCATAATCTGGAGATGTTCACTAAGGATGTATTGTTGTACATGTCATGCTCTATCCATAAATGCCCCTGGTTGAACTTATGGTCTGTTGTAACTTGTTTTTATCTTGCTCCAAACTTGATAAATAATGTTGCTGTCATCATGTTAACATTAAGTTCAGTTTTTCCATGTGCTTTGCTAGTGATCCATGCACCCTTTGAACTTGCTCTTGCCATGTTTATCTTCATAAACATGTCTTCCTACCGTTGGTAAGCTTCTCAGGCCATGTATTGCTCTGTGGTGAGTAGTACAAGGTCGCCAACATGCCTACTTATTGTTGTTCCTGCCATGTCTGAATCTGTCATATCATTTGTAAGTAAGGGAGTTTTGTTCTTTGTATTTAGTATTAGCACGCCATGCCTTTTTTTGCCATATTAATTTCCTGTAACATGTTGTTTTATAGCTCTAAACATTGCAACCTGATGTCATTTCTGCTAAGTCTGTAATCTGTTATTATTTGCAATCTTGCCATGTCCTTTTGAGCATGTTATATTATTTCTGGAGATAGCTCAGTGTTCATGTTTTGTCATGCTTTACCTGTAATTGATGCCCATGCCTTTTGTTATTATGTTGAGGTGATGTAGCATATTGTTTTGATGCTTGCTAGATGCTTAGTTGCCGTTTTGGACAGCTTGTCCTTTAAACTTGTATAGAGTGTATGTGTTGAACCGTTGCTCCATTTTGGGTGTGCTCTATATGAATCTTGCTTGATTTTGCATGAAGATCCATATTATGATGTTGAATCCTTCTTTTGAGGTGTTTGCTTGATGTTTGTATGCATTTTGCATCAATGCCATGTTTTGCTTGTTTTGCTCATATCTTCTAGGTCGTAGCTCCGATTAAATGAGCTTTATATGTAACTTGACAAGAATCTCGTGTAGATCATCTTGGTGAATCTTAACTTGCTGTTTAACAACTTGAACATAAGGTTTATTCAGTTCTGGACCAATTTCTAAATTTGCATATGAGGACTCACCGGAATTGTTATATGTTGTTTCCGGCCTCATTTAACCTAGCTTTGATGTGTTGTTCTTGTATGCATCATCTCTTGCCATGAGTAGCTTCATGTAGTATTGTCTTGCATCATGCTTGGTTGAGCATCTTGTCATGTTTATGTGTGGTGTGTTTACCATGTTGTTTGCTTCTTCTCGATAGTTACTGTTTCGTTGCGATCGTGAGGATTCGTTCGTCTACGCTTGGTTCGGCTTCATCTGTTCATCTTCTTCATGGACTTGTTCTTCTTCCTTGCGGTATTTCAGGCAAGATGACCGTCACCTTGGATCTCACTACTATCATTGCTATGCTAGTTGCTTCGTTCTATCACTATGTTGCGCTACCTATCACTTGTTCATCAAGCCTCCCAAATTTCCATGTCAGCCTCTAACCTTTTTCACCCTTCCTAGCAAACCGTTGCTTGGCTATGTTACCGCTTTGCTCAGCCCCTCTTATAGCATTGTTAGTTGCAGGTGAAGTTGCAGATTGCTCCATGGTGGACATGATTATGTTGGGATATCACAATATCTCTTATTTATTAGTGCATCTATATACTTGGTAAAGGGTGGAAGGCTCGGCCTTATGCCTGGTGTTTTGTTCCACTCTTGCCGCCTTAGTTTCCATCATATCGGTATTATGTTCCCGAATTTTGCGTCCCTAACGCGGTTGGGTGATTTATGGGACCCCCTTGACAGTTCGCCTTGAATAAAACTCCTCCAGCAAGGCCCAACATTGGTTTTACCATTTTCCTACCACCTATACCTTTCCCTTGGGAGTAATTAACCCAAGGGTCATCTCTTATTTTAGCCCCCTTGGGCCAGTGCTTCTCTAAGTGCTGGTCCGAACCGAGCAGCCTGCGGGGGCCCCTCGGGGAAACTCGAGGTCTGGTTTTACTCGTAGCTTGACTTATCCGGTGTTGCCCTGAGAATGAGATATGTGCAGCTCCTATCGGGATTGTCGGCGCATCAGGCGGCTTTGCTGGTCTTGTTTTACCATTGTCAAAATGTCTTGTAACCGGGATTCCAAGACTGATCCGGTCTTCCTGGGAGAAGAAATATCCTTCGTTGATCGTGAGAGCTTATCATGGGCTAAGTTGGGACACCCCTGCAGGGTATAAACTTTCGAGAGCCATGCCCGCCATTATGTGGCAGATGGGAATTTGTTAATATCCGGTTGTAGATAACTTCACACCAGATCCGAATTAAAACGCATCAACTGCGTGTGTAGCCGTGATGGTCTCTTCTCGGCGGAGTCCGAGAAGTGAACACGGTCTTTGGGTTATGTTTGGCGTAAGTAGGAGTTCAGGATCACCTCTTGATCATTGCTAGCTTCACGACCGTTCCGTTTGCTCTCTTCTCGCTCTTGCGTATGTTAGCCACCATATCTTGCATAGTCCCTGCTGCAACCTCACCACTTTACCCCTTCCTTTCCCATTTAAGCTTTGCTAGTCTTGATACCCATGGTAATGGGATTGCTGAGTCCTCGTGGCTCACAGATTACTAAAACAATAGTTGCAGGTATAGGTTATACGATGATCTTGACGTGAGAGCGATATTTGCTTGTTTGGAGTTCTTCTTCTGCTTCTTCTTCGATCAGGGGATAGGTTCCAGGTCGGCAGCCTGTGCTAGCAGGGTGGATGTCGTTTGAGTTTCCATTTGTGTTTCATGCGTAGTCGGATGGTGCTCTTATGTAAGATGATGTTGTATTCGTGTGGCATTGTATGCCTTTTGTATGTATCCCCATCAGTTATGTAATGTTGATGTAATGATATCCACCTTGCAAAAGCGTCTTCAAGATGCGCTTCTATCCTTGATGGGACCTTCGAGTTCCTTTAGGATAGGGTCACATCTTGGGTATGACACACTTCCCCCGGGAGATGTCAACTAACAACATCGCCGAGTACGAGGGTTTGCTTGCCGGCCTTAGGATTGCGGCGGACCTCGGAGTCAAAAAGCTCATCGTCAGGGGCGACTCACAGCTCGTCGTCAAGCGGATCAACAAAGATTATGAAAGCCCGTTGATGGAAGCTTACGTAGATGAGGTGAGGAAACTGGAGGAGCGCTTTGACGGTATACAAGCGGAGCATGTCCCTCGGACGGAGAATGACATCGCCGACTACCTGTCAAAGCGCGCTGCCCTCAAGCTACCTGTTGAACCAGGTACTTTTGTGCTTCAGTTAACTCAACCATCCATCGAGCCGTCAATCGGGCAGAACAAGAGGAGGAAGCTAGGCTCCGGCAAGTACTTCTCCACCAAGCTCCCTGGAGCCGCTGGCGAAGATGTTGCCGTGGACGCCGATCCTGCCACGGGGCAACCGACTCCGGCCGGACCTCGGGTCATGGCCGTAGAGATGGCCGCTCCCGTGGCAGAAGAGATGCCTTTGGTCCTTGTGGTCGAGCCACAGGCTCCAGCATGGGCACATCAGACTGTATGATTCCTCCTAAAAGGAGAGCTTCCTGAGGAGCAGGAAGAGGAAGAAAGATTAGCCCGCCGGTCTGCTCTGTACCATTTCGTTGATAACGTATTGTACAGAAAAAGACCGAATGGTGTGAAATTGAAATGCATCTCCTGGGAGGAAGGACTAAACCTGTTGGAAGAGATACATGGAGGCATATGTGGCTCCCACATAGGGTCGAGCGGCCTTGCCGGTAAGGCTTCATTTATCCCACCGCTCTCTAGGATGCGACGGCACTAGTAACCAAGTGTGAAGTGTGCCAGTTCCATTTGAAGAAGCTTCATCAACCAGCTCAAGCCCTTCAAACTATCCCTCTCTCCTGGCCCTTCTCGGTCTGGGGGATCGACATATTGGGCCCCTTCCCCGGTGCTGTCAGGGGCTTTGCGTACTTGTACGTTGCAATCCACAAGTTCACAAAGTGGCCAGAGGTAGAAGAAGTGAGGAAGGTGACGGCGCAGTCAGCCATCAAGTTCTTCAAGGGACTAGTGTGCCGTTTTGGGGTACCCAACAGGATCATCACCGACAACGACACGCAGCTCACAAGCCATGCCTTCATGCAATACATTGAGGATCTCGGCAGCAGGGTCTGTTTTGCTTCCGTGGCACATCCACAGAGCAACGGCCAAGCAAAGAGAGCAAATGCTGAAGTTTTGCGAGGCTTAAGAATGAAAACTTTTGACAGGCTGCGCAAGAGTGGAAGGCGCTAGATTGATGAGTTGCTGGCGGTTCTTTGGTCGATCAGAACGACGCCAAATCGAGCCACCGGCCAGACACCCTTTGCCCTGGTATACGCGGTAGAATCAGTTCTCCCCATGGAACTCATATACGGGTCACCTCGAGTGCTTGCGTATGATGAGCTTGAGCAAGAGCAATTGCGGCAAGATGAAGCAATGCTCCTTGAGGAAGATCGTCTCCGGGCGTCTGTGAGAGCAGCACACTACCAGCAAGCCTTGCACCGCTACCATAGCCGCAAGGTTCATGCCCGGAGCTTTGAGGAAGGCGACCTTGTTCTTTGGCACGTTCAGTCGGCCAAGAATTCTAACAAGATGACGCCAAAGTGGGAAGGCCCTTATCGGGTAACACGAGTCACCAGGCCCGGAGCAGTCCAGCAGGAGATCGAAGATGCTATTCCAGTGAGCAACTCCTGGAACATCGAGCATCTCCGCAAGTTTTACCCATAAGGCGCGGCTGATGGGCCTCCCGGCAAGCCACTCTTTTGTACAAGCCATGTCGGCAAGGCATTTAACCCTTTGTACAAAGCCAGGTGCAGACCCTGAGCATAAATAAACAAAGCGCTGGCGCCCTAATTCATAGCATGCATGCTAGGTCGAGTCTCTTCCTCGGTTAGGGTTGATAGTACTTGGTAGCGGCTAACCCCTAGCTTAGAGGTCGAGTGCATGTCTCACTGTTCTTCTTTGTCTTCTTTGGTTTGCAGGGCACATAAGTATTGTTGTCGAGCTATTTGGGAAGAAAGAGGACGGACCGGCGTCCGGGCCTCGGCAAGCCAAAGTTGCCGGGGGCTTCATGAACAAGGATCCATCCGCGGCAAGCCAAGGTTGTCGGGGGCTGGAAATCCAGATAAGTTGTCTATCCTCTATCATGCATTTCGTTATGGACTGGGATATTTGAAACCTCGCTTTATTTCAAAGCTATCGCGCTCCCCTTTTTCGGCACCCAAGGATTATCTCCTGGGTCTGAATTTGGTCGTAGCCGCGGCAGCAAAGAAGAGGAACGAGGAGCCTAAGCCCATGTCATCCCTACCTCCACCAAGGGCGTGAGAAAGGTTGAGCAAAGTGGGGGGACGACAAGTCCTGTTGCCGGGCAAAAAATGTTTATCTTAAAAAATAACGAGGATTCGCTCCTTGTCGTGGGTTCCACCCGCGAACGAAAAACCCGGCAAACATCCCTTTTTCATTAAAAAACATCCCATACAGGTACAGTTCATATGAAATGAAAAACATGAGCAAGGGGATTACAAGTTCTAAAGTTAACAAAGGCCCGAAGGCTTACAAAACTAAAAAGAGATAAGATGCCCGTAATCCCTTTCTTGTCCCTCTCCTGGGGAGGCAGGTCAAGAAGCAAAAAAGGGCAAAAGGGGCACCTAAGTAAGGTGCGAAGAGCAGAAGGCGCCAGGAGAACATGTCGGCGGTCGCCTAGGAGAGGATTGGCAGTGGTGGCACCGGAGGGAGAGCTGGAAGATGAGGCAGCGGTCTGTCAATATGCTATGAAGGCGTCGGTGCCTGCGTACTCTGACTTGACGGCTCGCCACCCGCCTTCTTCGCCTTCTCCGGCCTCCCTACGCTAGCCGACCAAGGAGACGGCCCTGGAAAGTTGAAGAAGATGGCCCCTCCCCCGGCGGGTCCCGCCGGAGGAACGACCAGGTGCAGATGCTGCTGCTGCCGCACCCGCCCAGGTGCGGGGCGTCCGACACCAAGTCGGACTCGTCCCCGTCATCTGCCCCACTGTCCTCCTCATCACTCTCTCTTGAGGAAGAGTTTCTGTCATCGGAGGAGCTCTCCACGTAGCACTTCGAGCAAGTCCCAATATCTCCAAAGACCTTGACGGAGAGCAGGCCGTTCTCCATTAGTTTGAAGAAGAGAACGAGCCCCACCGTCAAGTTGTGGACGCGGGCGAAGGTCTTCCACCCTCGGCAAAGATACATGACGTGAGGGGTAGGGAACTCAACATTGGCCCATGTGCAGCTGTTCCCACAACCCCTCATTTGCAGCCGCAACGGCTGCGCGGCTCCAGCCCCATCTCCCCCGCAAATGGGGTTGGGAGGAGAAGGCGACGGCGCAGCAGCTGGCGCAGCCTGACGAAGAACTCGCGAGGATTATCCCCGACGTGGACCTCCATAGAAGGAAGGGCCTCCGGCGGAGGCGAGGCTGATCTGCCGCCCCATCCTCCTCTCCCTCGAGCGCCACGACAGCCTCGACCTCGCCCCCTCCCCCTTCCTCTAGCGGCCGGCTCCGCCGCTACAAGCTCTTGAGGAGGAGCAATGCGTTGTATAGCCGAAACCCTCGCCGCCACCGATGAAGCATCGCCATGCCTCCTCGCCATGACAGAAGAAAGGAGGAAGCGGGAATGGGGAGAGGCAGATGATGAAGGATTGAGAGGTGACGTTCCTCCCGCTCCCCTCTTTATAAAGGGGCGGGGCGAGGCTCGGCCGCCACCTCTCGTCAATCCGGCCAATTGAAGTGACAGCAAGCAGGGCCGTTGACCGCCCTCCCTGCTCCATTGAAGGCGCGTGGGAATAAACCCACGCACGCACGACTTCCCGCATCCCGCGCGCCTATCATTCTCTCTGCATCGTGCATGTAGCAAGCATGGCGCGAGGGATGGGCGCAATGGGACGCGTGGAGCGACGGTTCCCATGTGAGGGTAGTAAATGAACAGCGGCCCCGCGGTCTAAAAGAGACACGCAAGCCGCCTCTTTATTGTCCACCACAAGATGACGCCAGTGTGCTTCCGTCACGCACGCGCGCACAACCCCCACGTCGCGCGTTCAACACGGGTCATGAGGAAGCGCGGCAGATGGAGCGGTTACCATGGTAAAATCCACCCTGCCTGCCCACGCACCGTTCTGGGCCTGGGCCAACAATGAGTCGCGCCTATGTATGGCCCAGGCCCCGAGGCTCCTGTCGGTGTACAAAAGTAGGGGCTCTCCTTTTGACCCCTTTACTTGTACACGGGCCGTCAGACCCACGAGCTATGGCCACACATAGCAGGGCAAAGGAGGGAAGCCGGAGAGAAGCCGAAGGCGCGAGACAAAGAAGGCGACATCATGGACCAAGGCCACAAAGTGCAGACGGGCGAAGCAGGTTTCCCCGGCAAGGCCCTTGCTGGGGCAGCCTCTGCAGCCCCGGCAAGCCCCTTGCCGGGGCAACTCGCCCACATCAGCGGAGCGAGCCCCCCTCGAGCCCACGGCCTCCAATGTCAACAACCACGTAGGACCAGGGCTCAGGAGGCACCTCCATGGTGGCATGCAGATCTTTGTGAAGACATAGAATGCTCAGGATCAGATGGGTGTTGGGAGGCAACAATCCTCACCAAGATCCTTACCGAAGAAACCCACAAGACCGCCGGCAAGATCCTCGCCGAGGACGCCAGCGCGCCACGGCAAGACGCTTGCGAGGCCACCCGGCAAGACCCTTGCCGGGCCTCCCGAAAAGACCCTTGCCAGAGGCGACAGTAGGGCCACTGCCAGGCCCGTACCAAACAACTCCCCGCCGCTGTTAGCATGCAGCTGCCAGCCCAACCAGTTGGGCAGGCACCTGCGTGGCAACATGCAGCTTCCAGGCCAACTCAGCACCACTACTGGAATCAGCTACTTTGCCATCTGCTAGTTCTTTGCCGTCCGCTAGCGGATGGCAAAGAAGCTCTTTGCCATCAGCTTCCAAAAAGTGGACGGCAAATAACTGGCTGATGGCAAAGACCAAGTTTGCCATCAGCCAGTTCTTTGTCGTCGGCTAGCGGATGACAAAGAGGGAGGGGCCCCACTGACGAGCTGCAAAAAAAAACCTAACGGGCCCCCTCTTTGCCGTCCACTAGCGGACGGCAAAGAGCAAGAAGGCGGACGGCAAAGAGCAAGAATGCGGACGGCAAAGGGTGGCAGACGGCAAAGAGGGAGGGCCCCACGTAACATTAACGGGGCCGCGCCCCACACCCCTCTCTCTCTCTCTTTCTCTCCCACCTCTCGCCAGCCCCATCGCACCACCCCGCCACCGCCGCCCCAGCGCCCTCCACCCGTCGCCCCACCACCCCGCCGCCGCCCCGGCGCCCCCCCGCCCTGCCGTCTGGGCGCCACC
>NC_041385.1:269361817-269417924 GCF_002162155.2 Triticum dicoccoides | reverse complement strand
ACAGGACACCCCGACCCCCCGACCCCGAAACAGCACCCCGACCCCGACACGGCACCCCGACACCGACAGGACACCCCGACCACCGACACCTCCCGAAAAGGTGTTCTTTGGCCTTCCAGAGGCCGACGGGGTCATATATTTGTGAATTATTAGTTAGGTCATATATTTTTCATTGTTATGAAAAACATCATATATAATTGTGTTGATCGTGTAGTTTTAAATGTGCAGTTGTTTCATCGCTGCGAGGTTTGGTGTTCGACGACCTCGCCGTGCATTTGACGAGCTCTGCCCCTTCGTTCGTGGGTGAGCACAAATGACAAGTCCTCCTCCCCCATTAATTATTTGATATATTCTGATGAAACTTGATAGCTAGCTATATATGTGTCTTGAATCATCAGTATCCGTAACCAATATGTGTCTCTCGTTCGAAAGCGTCATAGTTATAAATATGCATGCATTTGCATATTTATAACCTTGATTCTTTCGAATTGTCCAACGCTATCCATGGACAGCCTGAGTATGTGTAGATTGGGTTCGTTTTCCCATATGCTTTGCTCCGGATCCGACGCATATATTTCGTCAGTGCCTCCCCTGTTGTTCTCCGGGTACACATCCTCTCTGTTTATTGCAAAGACGTGTATCAGGAGAACAGTGGGGAGGTGCTGCCGAAATTTTGCGTCGGATCCGGAGCATAGTATGGGAAAATGAACCCAATCTACACATACACGGGTGGGATTAGGACCTATCATTACCTATTAGAGTGTAGGTTGCATGGACGTAATAAAATTGACAAAGTAGATCAACTGATGAATATATACATGGTGAATTACATATATAATTGCTGTGTGTCCAGTAGCTATGAAAGTCAAGATGAGTGACCGTGCTTGGATGTATACCGGTCACACTGGTCAGAACAAATGGAGCGCTGAATGGTTCACAAAAACTAAGGGGTTTGTGCAAGACGCATTTCCAAATGGCCAAAAGAAAACGTGGTGCCCCTGTTTCCGGTGCGGCAATTGGGAAAAGAAGACAGAGGCTGAAATGGGCAAACACCTGCAGAAGAGTGGTTTTATGCCCGATTATACGGTGTGGACATTTCATGGTGAGTCTGCCCAACGTGACCGAGCTGAGGTGGATCGTCGTTGCACCGACGAGCATGGTACCGGGATGGAAAACATGGTGCAAGGCTATGATGATGCTCGGGATTCGGACGAGGAGATGGTGGAATCTGCAAAGGCCTTCAATGAAATGTTGGAGCCTTCGAAACGTCTGCTCCACGAGCACACTGAACTTTGTTAGTTGGATGCCATCTCACAAGTAATGGCTTTGAAGGCTCAGTTCAACTTGGGCAGAGAATGCTATCACACAATTATGACAGTATTTGGACGCTTTCTACCCAAAGGCCATGTAATGCCTGCAAACCTGTACCAGTCAGACAAAATCCTCCATGCACTGAAGATGCCCTATGAGAAGATACATGCCTGTGAGAAAGGATGTGCCTTATTTAGGCTTGACTATGCGGACTTGAACTATTGTCCCATTTACAAGTCTTCCAGGTATATTGTGGTAGACAACGGTATGGGTGAGAAGACACAGACCAAAATCCCCATTAGAGTTCTTAGGTATATGCCAATCGTACCAAGACTTCAACGTATTTTCATGGTCGAAGAGATGGCCAGACAGATGACATGGCACAAAACAGGCAAAAGAACCGAACTAGATGCAGATGGGAATCTGATGATGGTACACACATCGGATGGTGTTGCGTGGAAAAAGTTTGATGAATTACATGCTGACAAAGCGGCAGATCCGAGGCATCCTCGAGTCGGCATCAGCACGGATGGGTTCAGTGTGTTTGGTATGACGGCAGCCCAATACAGTTGTTGGCCCGTATTTGGCTTTCCACTCAATCTCCCCCCCGGACAGATTATGCAAAGAAAGAACATTTTCCTGACGTTGATAATTCCAGGACCCAACTATCCGGGCAAAAATATGAATGTGTACATGCAGCCGCTTAAGGACGAATTGCAAGAAGCATGGGATAATGGGTTCAAGACATACGACACCTTTAGCAAACGGAACTTCATAATGCGTGTCTAGTACATGTACTCGACGCATGACTTGCCGGCGTATGCGCTATTCGTTGGCTGGTGTGTGCATGGAAGGTTCCCGTGCCCCACATGCAAGGGAGCTCTTGAGTTTCGTTGGCTTCAGGCCGGTCGCAGGTTTTCTTGCTTCAACATGCATAGACAGTTCCTGGATCCTCGCCATAAGTTCAGGAAAGACAAGAAGAACTTCATCAGGGGTAGAGTTGTCAAAAACTCTAAACCACCTGCATTGACAGGCCAACAGACCCTGGATCAGTTAAACACTCTCGAGCCAGATCCACAACGTCCAGGGTACTTCAAGGGGTATAATACTAAGCACGCGTGGACTCACAAAACATGCTTATGGGATCTGCCTTACTTCAAAGACCTCCTTTGCCCACACAATATCGACGTGATGCACACTGAGAAGAATATCGCCGAGGCACTTTTTGGTACATTGTTCGGCATAGATGGGATGTCAAAGGATAATACTAAGGCTAGAGTCGATCTGGAGGCGCTATGTGATAGGCCTTTACAAAACATGAAAGAACCGAAAGGAAAGCAGAACTGGACGAAGCCAAAGGCATGGTTCAATCTTGGAAGGCCAGCTATGAGGGAAATTCTCTTGTGGGTGCAACAACAGTTGATGTTCCCCGATGGGTATGCAGCGAATCTAAAGAGGGGAGCGAATCTTGATAAACTGAAGATATTTGGTCTCAAGAGTCATGATTGGCACATATGGATTGAGCGGGTAATGCCGATGATGTTGCGTGGCTTCATCCCTGAGGATGAATGGCTAGTACTGGCAGAACTCAGCTATTTCTTCCGTGTTCTTTATGCGAAAGAACTATCGCCTGGCGTGCTAGAAGAAATGGAAGAGTTGGCGCCGGAGTTGATCTGCAAGTTAGAGAAGATCTTTCCACTGGGCTTCTTTAATCCAATGCAGCATTTGATTTTGCATCTCCCGACCGAGGCAAGATTGGGGGGGCCCGTGCAAAATCATTGGTGCTACCCAACTGAGAGGATGCAGATGACGCTTCGAGAAAAATGTAAAAATAAACGTAGAATTGAAGCATCGATGGCTGAGGCATTCATCACAAAGGAGGCGGCAAACTTCGTAACAGCGCACTACGAAGCCAAAAATCGTCATTTGCATAATCCGAAGCCTCGGTACAATGCTGACGAGCCTAAAAAGGGTGGATCCAACCTCAGCCTATTCAAAGGGAATCTCGCACCAGCTAGTGTTTCACATCCAGTATATTTGGATAACGAAGAATGGCGGACCATTTCGTTGTATATCTTCAACAACCTGATAGAAGTGCGGCCGTACATCAGTAAGTTCTCGGTAAATTGTTTCGCAACTTCTATTTCCTTTGAACTACTCTTATTCCTGGATATGTCATACAGTCGATACGTCGCCATATTCTCGTATGGAGCGGAGATCCAAAAGGATTCCGTCGAAGAGTATGAGCTTCTCGCAAAGCAAGGAGGTGGCTATCCCGGTTTCATCTCTTGGTTCAAACAAACGGTAATTTCTATTAGACAATTTCATTTCATTCGCTAATTTGTGCATAATGCAACAATCCTTTCATATTAAACTTGTAGGCTAATTCAGAGTCTATGGACGCCGAATTGAGACAAGTCGCTAATGGTTTTGACTATAAAGTCCATTCATTTGACAAGTACGACATCAAGGGGTATCGCTTTCGTACCTATGGCAAAGAGCTATCTATGGCCGACCGAAAGTCAACAAATTGTTGTGTATCTGCTATCAGCGAAGGAGGTACCGAGTATTATGGGAGAGTTGAAGCAATTTATGAACTTCTGTTCTATGGTGAAAACCCACCGAATGTCGTAGTCTTCAAATGTTATTGGTTTCAGCCGAAGGAGACTAGAAGGGCTCATGAACATGTAGGGCTAGTTGAAATCAACCAAAGCACTCATTTAGATGTTCCTGATGTCTATTTTATGGCTCAACAGCCGACCCAAGTATTCTATCTACCGTGGGCCTGCCAAACTAATCCAAATCTGAAAGGTTGGGATGTCGTTTATGAAGTGCTGCCACATGCTAGACTTTCTCCCCCAAAGGAAGAGGATTATGAACCTCACATTAACCCAGACACATATGAAGGAGAATTCTTCCAAGAGGCACGTCTTTCCAAAAAGCGTTTCAAGAACCGCTATACTTCACCCCAAAACATTGAAGTAGACAGCGACAATGAATCTGACATCACCCCAGAGGAGGAACAAGAAGAGCCGGAACAAGAAGAGGTTACTGCTGCGGATGACCTGTCAATGCTTGACCGATTACGTCAAGGTGGCATTGCACATGTTGATGCCAATGAACCCTATGAGCCCGTCATTGATTATAGTGATGATGATGATTATGCATTTATTGATGATACTGATCGAGATTATTAGTAGTGTCAGGTATTACATTTTTTTATGTTGTGCTTGATGATGATACACTTAAGTGATACACATATTATTATTCATGTTGGTCTTTTTTTATGTTGTACTAATTTCGTTTACTGTTTGTCATGGCAGGTGTTGAAAGATGGTGGGCGCTGGTCGGGACCGTGGTCTAAGGTCTTCCATTCCAGACGCACCTCTCTGCCGAGCGTTGCTGGACAGTATGGCCACACCGCCGGGCCCTTCTTCGTCGACCGCGGTGCCCAGCAGGGGACGAGGTAGGAAGAGAGGAGGTGGGGCACGTGGTCGTGGGAGAGGAGGTAGGGTAACTGCTACGGCGCCTTCCTCGCCGCCACCCCCAGCTGTTTCATCCGAGCACGTGACTGCTAGGGTGGACTCGTCCGAGGAGGAGGCTACACGGACTCCAGTCCACGAGCCTCCGGTCCACGGGTCTTGGGCCCACGAGCCTCGGGTCGACTGGCCTTCGGCCCACGAGAGTTTGGCCCACGTGACCCCGGAGGAGCACACGGCCGGATGGGGTACCTGGCCGGATCAGCCCGAGGAGCCGAGTGGCCATGCTGATGATGGCGGGGAGCCGACTGATCTTGAGGAGGAGGGGGGCACCGTCTACCAGCGTGGTGCTACACGGCTCCCATCCGTGCCGGTGACCCGCGAGCAGAGGTGGTTGATTTTCCCTGATGGGGAGAGGTACGTAAGTGCATTTAATTTTTTTGTACCTTGTGCATTCATGTTTTTTCAAATAACTAATGCGTTGGCCTTGTCATGCTGCAGGGGTTGGGACCACCATCATAGTGTCCGCCGGCCCAACTCCGTCCTTGGAGTTCTTTGCCGGCAAAACTTCCCGGGGTTTGTCACGTTGCCTAGTGAGGGTCGGCTTCCAGAGCTTGGATTGAGCTGGGAGCACTACGTGGCTGCCCCGACCCCGCTGGATGAGATTATCGACGGTGTCGTGTGCGACACGAGGGCAAACATGGTGATCAGAAAGTTCTGGGTAATTTCTCCTTTACACATTTAAAAATCTTCAACTAGCTAGTTATTAATTGTACTAATCAATATTGTCTCATTTGATTGCAGACATTCTACAGGTGTGAGGAGGGATACGAGGAGGACGCGGCACATGTTATTGAGAACGTCTGCAAGCGCCTACTCCAGAACTTACGGCACGAGGCTCGGGTGCAGGCTGTTCGAGACTACTACGCCTTGCGTGGTATCAAGAAGACCAAGCCGGCGTGCCGCGATAAGTTCCTGAGTAAGGAGCAGTACATGAAGGTAATTCTTAAGGCCTTCTCTACTTAAGTTCCTTCATTTAGTAATTCTTAGCCGTACCGCTCAAGTTTCTATTTGCTAACTTAGGCGCCTCCGAGATGGTGTGCGGATCGAATGGATTGTTGGGAGGTGTTGGTCGATGAGTGGTGCTCAAAACAATGGCTAGCCCTCCACAACGAGGCCAAGGACAAACGTGCCCAAATGGAAGGTGTGCCACACCATCAAGGTAGCTCCAACTTATATCAGTTCGGGCGCAACTGGGTATGTGGTTTGCTTCATGATTCATGCAATTCATTCATCATGCTAGCTTGAGCCCTTTAATTACTAATTTTCATTGTTTCTCTCTTTCAGGCACGCTACAATAAGGCGGATAAGGTGCCAGAGGTCTACGACCTGTATGCCATGGCCCACACTGCCTCTTTCAAGAAAGTCAAGGCTTTCTCTCAGTCTGACCTCGATGATGCAAACAACTTCACCAACATCTCCTCCCACAACAAGCTCGTGAGATATAGAGATGAGGGGAAGGCGAGGAAAGGGGAGGACTTTAACCCGAGCCAGGGTCCCATTGATCCAGAGCTGTTGATGATATCTGGTGGCAGGAGGTCCCATGGCTCCATAGCCATTGGAGATGGACTTATCCGTTGTCCTAGCACTCTCCTGAAGATCAAGGCGCGCCAGTCGAGCTCCGCTCCTGAGATAAGGCCTCGTGAACGGCCAGTGCAACTCGCCATCAAGGTTAGTGATACGTACTCAGTTATCTTTCTCCATTATATTGTGTGCGCTTCCATAAATGATTACAAATGGTCATGTGAGTGGTGTTGCAGGCTGCTATACAGAGTGAGAGAGATAGAACGGAGAAACTTCTGGTGGAGGCGGCGGAGAGGCAGCGGGAGTTGGAGGAGAGGACGACAAAGATGATGGAGGAGGAGAGGGCACGAAATGACATGCAGGCAAGGGCCATGTACGAGCTCCTTGTGGTAAGTTTCTTCTGCAGATTAGCCAAAACATTCATGTAGTGTTTGTCTCGTTACTAACTAGTATGACTGAGTCGTCAAAACCAAATGTGCAGTCTGTGTGCGAGAAGACAGGTCAGACCTCTCCGATGCCAGTGATTGCTCCTGGGACCACGGTGAGTTTTATTTGAATGGACATTACTTGCTAGTCTTAACATTTGAGTGTCATCATGCTAACAAGACATTGGAAATGATCTTTGGTGCAGCGTAACTCCAGACAAGCATCGCACGATCCTTCTCCAGCTACCGACACGAGCCACCCCGCTCCTACACCTCCTGGATCTTGGTAAGTTTATCTAGTGTTTTGCTTAACACATGCATAAAGACCTAGACTTAGCTTTATTTCCTCCAATGCTTACCATAATGACCTAGACTTAGCTTCTTCTCCTCCAAAATGACTTAATAAGCTTACTGACCTCCAAAACCATCCATTTTACCTAAGTTAGCTCTAAAATGATCTGTACTTAGCTTACTTATGTCAAAAATTGCATAATTAGCTTAGTTAGCTCATAGACGATCCATTTTACCTAAGTTAGCTCTAAAATGACCCATTTTACCAAGGTTAGCTTATAAATGATCCAGTTCATCCAAGTTAGCTAAAAAATGACCCATTTTACCTAGATTAGTTCCTAAATGATCCATTTTACCTACGTTAGCTTTAAAATGACCCATTTCACCTAGGTTAACTCCAAAATGACCCATCTTACCTAGGTTATCTCATAAACGATCCATTTCAACTAATTTAGCTCATAAACGATCCATTTCACCAAGTTAGCTAAAAAAGATCCATTTCACCTAAATTAGCTCTTAAATGATCCATTTCACCTAAGTTAGCTCAAAAAGATCCATTTCAACTAATTAGCTCATAAATGATCCATTTCACCTAAGTTAGCTCAAAAACGATCCATTTCAACTAAGTTAGCTCATAAATGATCCATTTCACATAAGTTAGCTAAAAAACGATCCATTTCACCTTAGTTACCTCAAAAACGATCCATTTGACCTTAATTAGCTCATAAACGACCCATTTCAACTAAGTTAGCTCATAAATGATCCATTTCACCTTAGCTAGCTCATAAACGACCCATTTCAACTTAGTTAGCTCATATATGATCCATTTCACGTAAGTTAGCTCATAAATGATATACTCTTCTTGTTCTAGTCTTCTTCTTGTTCTAGTCTTCTTGTTCTAGTCTTCTTCTTGTTCTACTCTTCTTCTTGTTCTACTCTTCTTGTTCTAACTTTCTTATTTTTCATTTTGGAGATTTCATTCACTTGACGAAAGCTTGCATAGATGGAGTGCTCCTTATCCCTTTCTCTGTTTCTTTTGTATCGTTGAACTATGCATGTATCGTTGGATGAAACTGTTGTAATATATATGGTTGGATGCCTCTATGTTGAACTTGTTATGTATGATGGAACTATGCATGTAATATATATGGTTGGATGATGAAGTTATGTGTTGGATATCTTATATGTTTGCTCTGTAATGGCCTTTTGAAATATATCTATATATGTCATATATATTTGTGATGAAAATTGTTGGATTTAATAAAAAACAGATAAAAGAGCCAATATGCAGGCTCTTTGCCGTCTGCCACCGACGGCAACGGGCTCTTTGCCGTCTGCCGCGGACGGCAAAGAAGACACGTGGCATCTAGCTATGCTTCCTGGGAGCTGACCCATTTGGTCAGTTTGCCTACAGTGGCAGACAGCAAAGACTTTGCCATTAGTGGCGGACGGCAAAGAACCTGCACTTTGCCATCAGTGGCAGACAGCAAAGAACCTGCCATGTAGTGACGTGTAGATGACATCATACGGCGGACGACAAAGGCACTAGAAATTTTGCCGTTAGCGGCGGACGGCAAAGGCCTGCCGTTAGCCACTTAACGGACTGACAGCGCAATTATTGCCGTCCGCTCTCTTTGCCGTCCGCCGCAGACGGCAAAGGGCCTTTGCCGTCAGCCGCCAGGAAGCAGACGACAAAGTAGCTGTTTACCATAGCCTACTTTGCCGGAGCCTTTTGCCGTCCGCGGCTGACAGCAAAGGCCTTTGCCGTCCGCCGTTCATGCCTTTGCCGTCCGCCGTGGCAGACGGCAAAGTAGCTGATTCCTGTAGTGCACGCACCTACGTGGTGGCATGCAGATCTTCGTGGAGGCTCCACCACCGCGCCACCTCAGTTGCTTCCCTGCCTACATGATACCGCATGCATTGCTGGCCAGGGCGCGTGTCGAAGCGAGGAGGAGCGGCGACGGATGGGACGGGCCTCGCTCCTGTCCTCGATAAAGTGAAGGGACACCTAAACCATGCATTAAATGCATCTTGTCATGTAATACGAGCGATAAGCTCGCACCACTTTCGGCCTTTCCACCTCGTGTGTGCCAATGTGGCAGCCCCTTTCGCCTATAAAAGGAGCCTCGTGGCATACAGGGAGAGGATTCGGCTCTTTCGAACCAGGCAGTACCTATAGCTAGTTCGAGAGCTCAAGAAAACTCAATACATCCACCAAGCAGGACTAGGGTTTTACGCATCCTCGCAGCCCGAACCTGGGTAAACGATCCCCGTGTCAATTGTTAATCCTGCTCTTCTCCCAACCCCGCGCCCCACAACTGTAGTAGGGATTCTTGTGATCCCATAGGTGTCGTCTCCAACCGACAAAAAGGCGGCACACTTACGACTCATACGCGCCGCACACCCGACAGTCCGGCTCGCACGCCGCTCACCAGAGGGGACACGTGTTGTCTTGCAATTTCACTGACATGTGGGACTATAATTGAATAAACCGTCGATAGCCGAAATCTAATCGCTCGGCGGACGTCAGCTGAGAAGAGAGAAATGGGGGAGGGAGAAGAGATCGCCCGCCCACCCGCCGCGCATGGACTCCAAGAAATATATGGTGATAATGTGAGGTGGGCCATGCTGGAGTCCGGACCGCTTCCGGAGCCCGCTCTGACCGCCCTAGCCCCTCAAGACGCCAGCTGCCCGCCGCATGCATGCATAGCAAGTAGTACTAAAAAACTGGGCTATAAGCCCGCTTATGTGGACGAGAGAGAGGCATTGACAAAGTCAAGGAGTGGGCTCTGCAAGAGCCCATCTCTACATGTGCTCATAGGTATAAAAAATAATTCTAAAAAAAGACATAAAAAACAATTGTGTCTAAAAAAAGAAAGGTAAAAAACATTTGAGACGAAATAGATAGAGAGAAAGTGAGAAAAAGTTGTAACCTTGTAGCCAACCTTATAGTCAACATTATGGTGGCATTACATGAGGAAGGAGGGAGTGGTGCACATGCCAAGTTTACTGGGCTGCCGTGTTTCACACTCCTCCGTCGTAACAGTGGAGACAATAGCTTTCATCAAAAATAAACAATGAATACTCGTTGCTCGTCCTCTATATCGGAAAGAATACTTTCATTCACCGACATGTGGGACCTCGACCATCCTGGTCCACCTGCCATGCACAAAATTATCCTGGTCTACCCCGGTCGTATTGCAGGCCCATCCTTTCCCACTGTAAGTTGTTCGGACAAAGGAACCATCATGACTTCGTTGAATTCTTCTTCTTCAAGAAAACTTACTGTACCCGCAATACTGCTACCACACGCGAAGACTAGACGACACTGTACCATGTCATATCACTAAAACCCACTAGGCCAAACTATCTCACCTAGGTCATCTATTTTGGAACGGAGGGAGTATGTCTCTGCACTGCTATGATTTTGTGTTGTACGTCTCTGTACTTTTGCTACGATTTTCCTACCCTATGAACCAAATGAGGCCTGAATGTATCTGTGTCGACTATTGTCTGATCGATCGCTAAGCCTACAATTTTAGGAGCTAGGGCTATTGGTCGATCAATGACGGATAAGTATAAGCGTACCACGAGCTCATCAGCCCCAACGTTTCTCTTCGGTGAGTGTTTTGCAAGTACTATAGCTTGCATAGTAGCTAGACTACTAACACCAAGAATCATCAAACAAGCCATGCTGATATGATAAACAGTTCAAACATACATCTAAGCATGCCATATATTACATCAAAAGCTGGTGAGGATACATTTGTTTCCAGAACTCGGAGAGGGTTCACATGATTCACTATCAAACAAAAGTAGCAAGTACTGCCCACACAAGACAGTGCACTAGCCCTAAGATGGTTTTATAACACGCATCGTTCTGGTAATTAAACACAAGGCAATGCAAACTACCCTGAAGGATTAGCGCGACTAACTATTTCTTGTCATCGGTCTCTCGGGCAATGACCACATCATAGACAACGGCATGGGAATCGATCTCTCGGGCGATGTCCACAGGACTGACCGTGACATCAGAATCGATCTCTGGGGCGATGTCCACAGGATGGATAGCGGCATCGGAATCAATCTCTGGGGCGATGCCAACAGGATGGGCCGCGACATCGGAATCATCAAGGATGTCCACCGGAACATGCACAACCCTAACATATTAGCAAGCACAATGCAAATAATCAAAATCCAGGAATATGGTAGTAAGCCATTATTTTTTACCTCGTGCAGCTCACCGAGGGATCTCATCCCTTCGAGGGCCATCTCCTCATCCTCGATGGGGGCCATCACCTTGCCAGGGGAATACTGCTTCTCAACGGCGACTATCTCCTCAAACTGGGCCTTGAGCGTCACATAGGTGGCCATTAGAGTTCCTGGGGTAGGCACGGTGGGGCCCTTGCTGTTCTTCGAACTTTCTTTGAGGAGTTCGTCCGCCAACATCGTCAACTCTTTGGCCAGTGCTTGTTTCTTGGAGTTCTTCGTCTCCATGGGTTGGCCCGCCAACATGGTAAACTCGTTGGCCGGTGCTCGCTTCCTGGAGATCGTTGTCTCCAGTGGGTTGTCCGCCGACAAATCTTTGCCTAGTGCTCCAGGATCCATCAATGAAGTGACAAACAAAAAGCAATCGAAAGGAAACCACAATCGCAATGAAAATGGTAAAATAATAGGATGTGAGAATCCGTCGGTGCTTCGCAAAAAGAAGATTCTTGGAATGAAAATATAGCAGCATAACTAATTCGCCCACCTTTCCTTCGTCGGCACAGAAGAAAAAAGGAAGAAGTGAGTAGCCTGGAGTGAGGTTTTCTTCAAGAAAGGGAAGATAGGGCTTGAACGAGAGTTCCAGTGAAATGATCGTTGCTTCGTCCAGTCCAACTTGGAGGCCACCTTATCACTACTGGTAAAGGTGTGGGTTTTGTGATATGACGGGTCATGACGGCCACACCGGGGTGTCAGGTGAGTCTCGACTGTAGCACATCGCTCTGATTTGGTGGATGACACACGGGCCCGGATGCTTTAAAATGTCCCGCATGTAGATAGAGTGGCTAGTCATATAGGAGTGCTTAATATTGTGCACCGCGACTAAGGCAGAGAGGAAAACGAGAGAACTACGTAATTAATTCATGAGTTTAATTAGGGTAGTTTTATAAAGTACGAGATACATTCCTCCAATCGCAAAATGCCTTGGTTCATGAGATTTGATATTTGAGCCCTATAAACCGGAAGGGAGGGAGTACTGCACGCAGTGTAGTCTAGTCACTTGTTGAAATCTCTAGAAAGGCAAATACTCTTTTCCGGTTTATAGGGCTATACTACTCCCTCTGTCTAGGTGTGTAAGTCATCTTACGAAAACAAAATAGTCCCAAAACACTCAGGCGCGATGCATTAACTTCTACATTGTTTCTTGTTTCCTCACATATCAACCAATAAGAGATGAGAGGTGTGCATGCTTTTAATGACTTGGAATGGCTAGTTCATTGCATGCAATGCTATTAATTAGCAAATAAACATTGGTGACCCCAGGAGGAAACGGTGCTAAGTGCGTGGACCTATGCAGAATGAGTATCAACCAATGGATGATGGAGTTTAATTGTTAAACAATAGCAATTTTGTCTCATGCAAGAGCCTGGCTAGTATATGCATGCTCCATGACACCGCACCACGTGAGCGTTCGCAACTGCCACGTTCGGGTTGCGCTTGGCTCTTTGCCTCTTCGAGAAGATGAGCAATGATGTTACTCCTACTTCTACAGTATCAAATCCATTGTTGCATGTCCGTCCACCTCATGCGGGAGGTATAGCGTGTAGCAAAAGCTTCTACTAACTGCTCCTGCCTTTGCGTCGATGACAGGTGGGCCCAATAGGTGGTTGGCCCTCCTGTCATGCAGCCCAAGGCATGTGCAGTTAAGGCACCGGAGCTTAGTCTGCGAGGGAGAGGGTGTTGTAGTAATCAAATTTCTCGGTCTTGTACGAGTTGACGCGGCACATCAAAGCACTACACTCGATATAAGTCTTTTTAAACATTTCAAATGGACTACAACATACGGATGTATGTAGACGTATTCTGCGTCGTATGTTTTCACTTGTTGCAATCTCTAAAAAAGACTTATATTTGGAAACGGAGGGAGTACAATGCATGCATGCATGCCGTGACTTTCCTTTTGATACTTGCATGTGTTGATTTCATGCACCTTGCCAAATTTTGACTATAAATTTAACTAACCAAATTTTCATGCATGTCACAAAAAATTACGGGGCTGTTTGGATTGTGACTATGTTTGTCTAATTTTGCCACATTATTTTTCCCACACTTGACACACTTGGCTAACCTGAGTTAGACACACTTTGGCATGTCACAAAAAATTTTCATGCATGTCACAAAAAATTGTTAGACACACTTTGGCATGCCTATGAGAATCTTGCTACAATTTTTGTGTCTATGACATGTGGGGTTCACTGCTAATAAAAAAATTATTGTCTTAGGTGTGGCTAATAAAAAGGACTTATATTTAGGAATGGAGGGAGTAGAAAATATAAATAATAATGCATGTTGGGCAACCCACGTTTCCGCTAATTTTAGCTGTGGGCTTGTTCACAATTTTTACGAGGGGGTGGTTGTTCATTTAATGGAGGGACTTGTAGTACCAGACTTGAACGATACAAAGTGCGACCTGGCACGCCGTAAGACCACTTGGAACAAGCGGGTAGCTATCTCAAAAAACAATCAACAACTAAAAAAATGCGACCTGGCATGTAGTAGTATTCAATTTTAAACGATTGTTTTGATGGAGTGAAAAAGGAAAACTACCCCACTATGTATATATAGGTCGGAGCTTCCACGCTTGCTTGCTAGGGTTGCCCTATTCACACACTCTCATCCTCTCCAGATCTAAACAATATAAGGGTAGTAACACTGTCTTTCTCCCCTCAAAAACACTATATTTCTCTCATCACCGCTGGTTACAGATCTGGACGTATCCCCCTCTGCCGGCGAAGGGGAGGAGGGGCAGCGTTTAGGCCATCGTCGACAGCGAGGAGGAGACCCACTGCCGGCCGCACCATTATCTCTGGCCGAGCGCCAGCGTGGGAGGTCCTCCAATCGCTTCGTCGTTGCCTCTGGGCGGATCCGGCCTCTCGCCACCCACCTATCCACATCCCGACGACCTTCAGGTATATCTTCGTTCGAAACCGCCTTAGCTCTACTTCCCTAGCTCGCTACGTCACTTCATGTGCATCATTTTCTACCTCTCATCCCCTCACTTCCCTAGCTCGCTATTTTTTTTCTTCTATTGTTAGAGTAAAGCTACTTAATGGAGTCGAATCTTGTACTACCTCCGTCCGAAAATACTTCATTGAAATGGATGTATCTAGATGTATTTTAGTTCTAGACACATCCATTTTGATGACAAGTAATTCCGGACGGAGGGAGTACTTGGTTCAAACAAGAAATAAAGTGGGGGTGGGGGAATTTAGTATGTACATCGGACTTGGTACAAACAGGAAGGAAAGGGGGTGAAAGTAGTACAGACTGGTCATCCAACCGGTCTCTTGGTCGACAAGGGAAATATAGGGGTAACGCTGTACACAGTGGTATGACCAGGACTAGATTTGCCATCCACACATAGGAGTAGGTGGCTAGAGTGAACAAAAATGGGACCAACCCAGATATGTTTCTTGGATGTTTGTTTCTCGGGGCAACAAACTATGAATCACCACTTTATGCCCCTGTTTACGTACATGGTGCTGGACTTCTGGTGCACCCACTGTCCCATGCCCTTATACCAAATATTTAGTTGTTCTTAATCCTATATCCCTGGTAAAAATGAAGCCATGCCACTGTTATAAGCCATGACAAGTTTAGCCAAATGTTTTGCCTGTAATTGTTTGAGACTCTGACTGTTTCCTCTCTAACTTTTTGTGCAAACAGGGATATCCAAATCACCTGGTTGATGTTGTGACCTTTTGGTGCACTGCAGAAAACTCATCTTAAAATAAGTGACTTTTGTGCTGTTTAACTGGAATGTCAGAATGGAATAGTTGGTTCATTTCGGTGGAACTGTACAAAGGGAGATCTGTGTTCCCATCTCATCATCCATATTGGCGCCATAACCTTCCTTTAGGTAAGAATGATATTTAATGCATGTGTTCATCTCTATTTTCCGACTGCCATGAGAAAATAATGCTATTTTTTAACTAGTACACTTGTACTCCCTTACTGACAAAACCAATTCTGAATTAGAAGGCCAATCATGTACTTGGTTTCACCAACTGGCGAGGAGAAAGAGAAATAGAGCATCAAGAGGAAGAAGAAGAAGAATAAACAGTGCCAACACTATCTTGCTGAAGCCAGAGGCCTCAGTCAAGGCCATTCAAGGGCTCCGGCAATGACTACATTACATGTGAGACGATCCTCCAGGGAGCCCTTCCACTTTTGCTGTCTCACTTAATTAATTAGGAGTACTGAAGTACCACTAATTTATTGCTGCCTAATTTTCGTGTCGAAGTTAAACAAATCTTTAGTAGGACCCTATGCTGAATCATGTACGTGTGTAAGTTTGTCTATGGAGGTGAATAATGTGGTGGAGCAGGGAGGGAATATTATTAGTGTCATGACATAATAGTGCTATTGTTTTGCATGTCAATTTATTGCCATTGGTTCAATGAGGCAATGTTTTGCGTATTGTCCATCATGAATTTGATGCTACTGTTTCAGTAATATGGTAATGTCTTCCTATCCTTTCTCACTAAGCTAATGAAGGTTTCACCTTGTTCCTACTTGTGCAAACAGGGATCATGTTGTGCCAATCACACATTTTAGTGGAACTACACAAGACAATACAATGAACTATATCCCAGCCAGTGCTTTAACTCTGTTGGAAGTTCTTGATAATCTTTCTATATAATCTCAACACTGGTAAACAAGAGTGATTTCAACCATACATTTGAAGTGCACAAAAATATATACTATTGTGTGATTCCATTGAGTGCTTTATCATATCTTATAGGACTACATGAATAAGCTTTTTTTCCCAGGTTGGTACGGGCCTAAGGCCTTCATCCGTATTAGTTTGTTGTCATCTCTATTTGTATCGTGCTACTGTCATGAGAAACTCCTTTATCTTTGCACGTTAAAGTTTTGCAACCTATGATAAATGGCAATGCTTTGAGTGTTGATCTAATTGGCACTGATTAAATAAACTAATACCTCTCTTTAAGCAAGACTACTATGTTGCTAACTTTACCCATTAAGATAATGAAGTGCTTATATTTGTTAGTGTATGTTTCATCAACTAGTCCCACTATTACAGTAATCTCACTCTCTAAATATATGTGCCAACAAGGATGCTCGATTTTGGTGGAACTGCACAAAAACTTTGGGTGCTTCATTGCCTCGACAGCTTCCGTCCTTTCCTGTCAGTCGTTAATCTCGGCTTGCTTTCTTCCTTCGCTGTCAGTCGCTTCGCTTATCTCGGCTTCCAGTCAAAGGAAATAGTAATTGATATGCTACCTCATACAGGCTGGTACTGGTCTTTATCCTGATTATTGTGCTTGTCATGTATTGGTAATTTGGTATTGTGCTACTGTTTGCCGATTTTATAAAGGAGTAACTTGGAGCCTGAACTCGCAGGCAAATCATTGCATTGGGTGATTTCAGTAGAACTGCAAAAATGATCAGATGGACAGATACTTATGTTGCTGCCATGTACTCCAAAGTTCACTCAGACAAGCATCGATGTTGACAAGAAGTGCCTATATTCATTCGAGTATCAACCAACATCAACCAGTTGTCAAAATCCCAAGTATTAGGAGAGTGAACGCCAAAAATATTGCTTGGCGCATAGCCCAGAAGAACACAGTACAGTCTTTGGTCCCAACTTGTGCCTTTTGTTTATCGACATATATGGTAGAGAACTGTATTGCATGGAGTCTAAAGATTCCAAACAAGTTTCTTGACACGTATATTCATCTAGTACTTAATTAGTCTGCACGCCATGGATGCTCCATTTTAGTTGAACTGCACAAAAAATTTGGGTGGTTCATTTTCTCAACCGCCTCCTTTCTCCTATGCAATGTAGAATTTTGGCGAGCTACAGGACCAAGATGAGCCAGTAAACTAGTTGGATGAAAGTAGTGGGCAAGTTGATCAAACCTTGCTCGGCACGAGGCCACTATTTGAGGATAAACCTACAAGCAAAGTTCAGATTGTCTGTGCTGCCTCTTATGTACTCGAAAGTTTACTCATACAAGAACTAATTTTATCAAGAAGTACCTCCGATTGAACACCATTTACCAGTTTGTACCCTAGGTAATTAAAGTTCGTCCATGGATCATATTGGCTGTGATCTCAATCATTTGGATGCATAAACATACTGAACATGTGTATATCTGAATTTTTTTGTGAATTATGTATGAATATTGTCGTGTGATCTATCAATCATTTGGATGCATAGATATGCTGAGCTTGTGTATATATGAATCTTTTGAGTTGTTGATAGTGAATGTTGGCTATGAATATGAATGTGTCATGTGAACCTGAGTTTGATACGAATGTTTACCTTTTGTGTTGTATTTGTGTCTTAACTTGTTAGTATGCCTACTGTGGGGTATGTGACGTGTGGGTGTCAATGGCACACCTTCTTCCCGAGAAGAATTTCACCTGCTTTGTTAGGGTAGCAACGGAGCATCAACTCTTTTTAATCTTTTTATTACTCTGTCTTCCCCTCTCCCCCACTCAACCCATGCCGTAATGTTTTCGGCCTTAAAACAAACATAGTACTGCGTTGTTTTGGGGCTTGATGAAAAATCGAGTGCTGGTTTCTGTAGGTTGGCCCGCCCAGTAAATGGGCTGCTGGTCCACCACGACGGACTGGGAGGCTAAAAATACAAGTTGTATGGTGCAGAGGCAAGTAAAAAAACGCCATCAAGAGCCATCCAATGAAGAAAAAACTTGCTCCTGATGTGCTTCTTCAGTCGTGCCACCGGCCCCCTCTTTAATCCAGTTCGCTCGGGGATTTGGTATCATTTTTTTCAGAGGGCGAACAAGTATTAGCTAGGCCTAGGTTTTGTATTTTAACATGCGTAGCCCACGACATGCGGAGACAATGGTTTCAACTTATTTTTTGAGGTCCGTACCGGCCTATGGGCTTTTACTTAAAGATCGGCAGCCCAATGTATTTTTTAATAAAACGCAGGTCTCTGTTCTATTTATCTATATATAAGAATAATAATGTTGTGTCCAATTTATGTTTTCCCTTCTAACCATATTATATATATTTATATTATTACTATTATCGCATATTTTATAGAGACTTATATATAGATTATAAAAACATCCCACGTGTTATTAAGTTATAAAAGTAAATGTTTAACGGAAGTTGGCAAGGAAAATCCTGGTTGTTTTGACTCATGGGGAAGGAAAATCCTGGTGATTGCGTACAAAAGCTTGCGAAGATTTTAAGGACCAATTTAATAATAACGCGCTCATTTTTATTTTGAGCAATAACTCGCTAATTTGTTAATTATATATATATATATATATATATATATATATATATATATATATATATATAATGTGCCTCTCCGGCTTATTCTTTGATATTAATTGCTCCTTCTAACATAACATTATATATATAACGAGCCCAACTAATTCGTGTATTTCAAGGAAGTGCAAATGGGCTGGGATTTCTTAGAAAATATAAATGGGACTAATTGACGCGAAATTATTTGTTCACCCAGCCCAGCAAATGGACTGTACATTCTAGAAAACATGGGTTAAATATATGCCACATTTTTGCAGGCTGACATGTGGGCCAATAGGTCGAAGCCATCGTAGGGCGTTGTCAACTTGGTCAACAAATGATTGTGTCATCCACAACAATTGGATTTATATCCAACGGCCGGCATGCACCTTCAATCTCTCGTCTTCTTCCTCCAACATCGCCGGGACCGCCTGGTCCGGCCTCTAGTGGCTAGCAGCTCTGCGTACCCCACCACCGGCCAGGCTATCCCTCCACCCCACGACACCTCCTATTATTCTCCAGAGACTGCAGCCCCACGCTGCAATAGAACCAGTTATAACCATTCTCGTCCTCTCAATCTACGACTCCACTGCCGCGTCTTCCCATCTTCGAGTTGTTCCCGTCCGGGGCCTCGCTGTCATCCACCGCCTCGCTGCGCTCGGTGCGGCGTGGTCAACAAACGAGAGTCATCGTAAGAGGACTGTATGTGGAGATCCCGACAGCTGGGAACCACGAGGTCCATGGTCGCACACAAGGAAAGTTCCTCCTTATTAAGCTGGAAAAAAATGTTTCCTCCACCTGACAGCTGGGACCCACTGGCTATATCTTTGCACGGAAGGAAGTGCCTCCTTGTTTTTCGAAAAAAATTATTCATCCCGCTAACAGCTGGGACCCGTCAGATTTGGTGGCTGACTTGTGGGCCTACAAAGGGGACGTGTATGCACGGCTTTGTCAACTTAATCAACAAATGATTCTAGCAGCTGGACCGTTGGATGTTAATCCAACAGCCGTGCTCCTTCTTCAACCTCTGTTCTTGCTCCTGTCTCCCGTGGGCGGCACCGCGGCTGTGCTGCCTCGCACTCCATTGCCCCATCTCTGGGTCATTCTAGTCTGGGGCCTCGTTGTCGTCCACCAACCTTGGTGCACTCGGCACGGTGTGCTCAACGTGGTCAAGAATCGAGAGTCATCGGAAGAAGACTGTACGTGAGAGGCTGACAGTGGGGACGCACCATGCCCATGGACGCATGCATGCAACGGAATGCTGCGTGGTCAACGTGGTCAAGGAACGACTTCCATCGGAAGTATACTGTATGTGGAGAGGCTGACAGCTGGGTCCACGGCCGCGGCAAGGAAGTGCCTCCTTATTACGTGGAAAATAATGATTCCTCCAACTGACAGCAGGGACCCACTGGACGGGCCACCATATTTTGCGAAAAAAACGTTTGCCCCCTGACTTCTGGGACCCACCTGATGGGCCACCATATTTCGTGAAAAAAATGTGCCCCCGCTGTCAAATACTCCTTATTAAGCAGACAAAAATGAATACTCCCCCTGCTAGCTGGGACCCACCTTGGTGGGAGGCTGACTTGTGGGCCCACTAAGTTGACAGGGACACAGGGCTTTGTCAACTTAGTCAATATGAACAATTCTAGCTGCAGTGACCGTACGATATCCATCTAACGGCCATCGTGCTTCTTCAACCTATGCTCTTCTTGCTCCAGTCGCCCAAAGCAGCGCCGGTCTTGCCGCCTGCTCCTGCCTCCCGTGGCCGGCTGTGATGCCGTGGAGGCCTCACCGCCCCCTACTACTCCCGCCGGTGGCTAGGCCATCCCTCCACTCACCCACACCCCCTGTTATTCTGCGGCGACAACAGCCTCACACCGCACCCGAACGAGTGAACCCTCATACTCCTCTACACATGGGCATCCACTTCCGCATTTTCCCCGGCTCCGCGTCGTCCCCTTCCTAGGCCTCTCCGTCGTCCACCGTCGTGGTGCTCTCGGCACGACGTGGTCAATGTGGTCAACGACCAACTTCCATCAGAAGAGTACTGTACATGGAGATGCTGACAGCTGGGTCCATGGCAGCCGCAAGGAAGTGCCTCCTTATTACGCGCAAAATAATTATTCCTCCACCTGACAGTAGGGAGGCGCGCACGTAGCATGTACATGTATGTACAGCGGCCAGTGTGCAAGAAAGAGAATACGGCCACATATGTGTACATACGGGCAGTGTCTCGAACGCCTACTCGCGCATACGTACGGTCAGGGCTCGTGTACATGGCTAGGTGTGAACGGAGAAACAGCGTCATCGTCGTGTTCATGGGGAGCCAACCGGCTGGGTCGGAACGGAATGCGTCGTCAAGTTCATCGGGAGGGCTTGGACGGAACAGGCAATGGAAACGAGGCCTGTCGTACCGCAGAACAGAGGAAACGGCCTTGTGTTCGACCGGCCACGTTCGAAACAGGATCATGTTCATCGGGAGGGGTCTGGCGTACCGCAAAACAGAGGACACGGACCTCCTACGGTTGAAACGGGGGTCCTGTTGATAGGGAGGGGTGTGGCATACCGCAGAACGGACGAAACGGACTTGTGTTGGAGCGCTACGGTCCAAACGGGGGTCCTGTTTATCGGGAGGGGTGTGGCATACCGCAAAACGGGACTCCATGGGATACTGTTCATCTCGACCGTCGACCTCCTCCAGTCTCCACAGGCTATCGTCGATATCCTCAATCTCCACGGGCACCTGTTCATCCAACCTCTACCGCGCGCTACTCCACCGTCTACTATTCAACCACCCCTCCACGGGCACCCCTCCACCGTCTACTGTTCATCCAGCCCTCCACGGGGTCGTCCTTTTCATCCATCGCTCCACTCCACGTGGTCCTGTTCATCCACCCCCACCGCTCACTGTTCATCAAAACCCCCCCACAACACTCACTGTTCATCCAATCGACCGGCTTCAGTTAGCAGCAGTAGCGAAGGAAATGCTCGATCGGGTTCATGTAAGAACCATCGATCGACCGCTCGGGTTCAGTAACGTGTAGCCTGTAGTGCAATCGCTCGGGTTCAGTTAGAGCCCAACGCCTCGCTCGGGTTCAGTTAGAGCCAACGCCTCACACACACGCGCGTACGTGTAGGAGAGAAACGTGCATCGCTCGACCCCCGACCGCCCATCGTAACTGGGAACTCCCCGAAATTTTCCTCGCCCTCGCTTCTACCACGGTTTTTTCCATCATGGACGGCCCAAAGAATGTCATGCAGCTGCATCTCCGGCCCTCCCAGGATGAAAAGCCCATTTTTCTATCATGATTTTTTGTCATAGAAGTAGGAGCCCACCACATCTATGATGATACCGGGTTTGTCACAATTATCATCATAGAAGTGTCATAAGTATGACAGAAATTTTTTTCGTTCGGCCCAAAATGTCATGGATGGGTCTTTTTTTGTAGTGTTTTGGGTGGTTGAAGCAAGAATATCCGAGATTGAAGAAGAAGCATGACATCTGTTGGATGGACATCCAACGGCCACAGCCGCTAGAACCGTGTGTTGTTGACAAAGCCTTGCATACGCATCAACTTAGTTTTCTTAGGGAACGCGTCAACTTACTAGGCCCACAAGTGTGTGACAGAGAACATATAGCCCATTTGTGATTTGTAAGAATGTACAGCCCAATTTTTAATTCTAATGGAATTTACTACAGCCCATTCATAGTTTGTTAAAAGTACAACCCATTTTCTAGCTAGGACAATGGTTAATAATTTCAACTAACCGCTCAAAACAGAATTCAAAAAAAATTCCCAGATTCTAATGGGATCTGAAATATTTTTATCCAAAATTTCTAGTCAGATTAAATATAATTTCAAAATAAAGTTGTATTACGTTAAAATCCAACAAAATATTTCGCGCCAATAAGTAATGAAATTAAAATGTTCAAATTCAAAAAAAAATAAACTAATTACGTGTTTGGTGCATTTCTTTATAGTTGCTGCCCAGTTATTATAATTACATTCCATTTATTATTTCTTAAAGTCCATTTTCTTGTTAAGCCTAATGCATACCTCCTAGGAAAGTTTGCAGCCCAGTGGGGCGGAGAATAAGAAGCTGACCCGGATATTGTGCATTGCCAATGTTGAAAAAAAGGCTTGTGTAGTACAGTACAACCTAACATGGCTACTCAACCCACATTCAACGGCGCCGGAAAGGCCCAAACAAGGCTTCTATACAACTTGTTGAAGTCACTGAGCTCAATTAATAACTTAAGAAAAAAGTTAGATTATAGTGGAACCTAATTAAAAGTTGTCACAAGCAAAGAAATAATTCAACGGGTCCCACTTGTGCGTGTGCGTGTGTGTGTGTGAGAGAGAGAGAGAGAGAGATACCCATCGGTCGATGCTCGTAAATACATCTTTCAGCCATATGCATTGCTGATGCTCAGTAAAAACTATATGGTTGACACAATCATATAGAACATCATAGCACACTAAACTTGCATACAAAAATTTCACGCAGGCGGCACAATTAGGATGGAAGCACTGGATCGCTACGGGTAGGGCTATATTGAAACTAACAAACTCGTACATAACGGTTCATCGTCTTTACCAATGACAGGGAAATATCTTGAATGCTGTGCAAAGAAAATAGTCAGATAACACAATAAGTTCTGCTAGCACATTAAGTTCACGTACAACCCTTTCCAAAAAAAGTTTAGGTACAAAATTAGAACAGGTCACAATCAAATGTACTGGCACATCAGTGCTTCACACTCATACCTCGGATTTAACTACTATCTGACAAGATTCAGTTGTTACCTCAAATTATAGCACATCCAGGCAGCCAGCCATGCCTCTTCTCCCAAAGAAGCAGTGGCCTCCGTCGCGCGATGGAGTAGGCCCTATGCTATCCATCATTTCGAGCAACACGGGGAAAGTCTAACGTTGTTGGGGAAACTGATCCACGAACACCTATGGGGCCGGCGGACCGTGGCCCCTTTCGGTTCGGCGGGGGGCGGAGGTCGCACGAAGAGCGGATCGAGGCGAAGCACACGAGCGGTTTACCCAGCTTCGAAGCTCTCCGGAGAGATAACTCCTACTACTGCTTGTTTGATTGTCTTATCTTCTTGCTCGCGAGAAATCTAAGTGTTTTTCTGGCTTCCGAATGATCCGAACCCCTTCTACGTTGCGCATGGGCCTCCTTTTATATGCTCAAGGGGTCACCGACAGGTGGCAACGTAGACAAGGGTACAAATATAAAAAGAGAGGTGGTTGGTACAGTTACTTGTACAGTGTTTCCTACCTAACCCTGACGGCAAGGGAAAAGGGCATTAAATGCCCGTCTGTGTAGCCCAAACAGTGCAGAAAAGGACCGTCAGAGGCGCCACCGCTCGCCACGATGGCGATCTTGTCAGCTTCGCATGCCACCGCGCATCGCTGGCTGCACAGCCTCCTGCCACGCGCGCCTGGAAAGGCCCCCAGAGCGACACGTTGGTGGATGCGCTGGAGCGTGGGCACAGAGTGGCCGCCTGCCGCGGCAAGCGCCTTGCCGCGGCCGTTGCCTTGTCGGGTCCGGAAGCTTGTCGCTCACCGGGCCTTGCCGGGACGCACGGTGCGTCGCGGCAAGTTCCTTGAAATGCCTTGGTTGGCCTTCCCGGCAAGCTCCTCTTGCCGGGGCCTTGTCTCCTGGGCTTAAATACTTTGTTCTTGAATGGCTCTAAAGGAACCACGGAGGATCTTGGCGGTCGCCCGGCAAGCCTTGCCGCGAGGTGCTGCAACTGCCCGTGCACAAGTTCGGGGTACTAGGGTACCCCTATTCTAGTACACCGACAGGAGCCCCCGGGCCTGGGCCATACACGGTGCCGAGCGCTGTTGGGCCAGGCCCAAAACAGGGCACGGGCACACGCGGCCTAGGTTACACCGTATCTGACTCCGTATCCACCGCGCCCTCCCTAACGGCACGCGTCGAATGCGGCGTCATGGGAGAGATCGTGGGTGGTTTCTTTATTCGGAAGGGCGAAACGTCCGCCCCCTCCCTCTTTATAAGCAGGGGAAACAGGGGCAGCTCGCCCATCTCGCCGTTTGTTGCTCCAACTCCAGAAATCTCCGCCGCTCCCCCCTTCTTCTCCAAGCCGAGAGAGAGCAGCGCTCCGGCCCCCATTGCCACCAGCATCACCAACGCCGTCGACCTCCCCCACCACCTCCGCCATGGCTCCGAAAGCCGACAAGGGGAAGGGCGTGAAGTCGGCCGAGGCGCAGCGGCTCGCGGCGCTGCGAAAGGAGCGGGCGATCTTCTCCCCTCAGCTCGGTGCGCAGGAGCTGAGAGAGTACTACTACCTCTTCTGGTCGATGGAGACGCGAGCGCATCCGCGCACGAGGGTACTCCCGGCCGCCGCTTCGGAACTGGCTCCAAACGGGTACCCATTCTTCGCGCTGTTCTTCTATTGCGGGCTCTGCCCGCCCTTCTCGGAGTTCTTCTGCGACATAATGAACACCAACGGGCTCCGCCTCCTTGATTTCACCCCCAACGCCGTTCTAACCATGGCAGTTTTCGCACATTTGTGCGAAAACTTTGTCGGAGTCCACCACAATGTAGCCCTTTTCCGCCACTTCTTCATGCCTCGGGTCGAGAGAGGAGAGCCACTTGCCGGGGGGATCGCCTGGATCTCGAGAGTCGGCAAGAAGGAAGCGTATCTGGAGGGTGAGCTTTGCAGCAAATGGGAGGAGTGGAGAGCGGAGTGGTGCTGGATCGTCGAGAAGGACCCGCAGCCGTTCACTGCCCTGCGCCAAGCCCCAATCGTGCGCGGCAACGATTGGAGCAACGTGGCCCCGAAAGATGACAGATTGAAGATCGCCGTCACCCGGATCCTTCGCCTCAGGCTTGTCGGGCTCATCGTAGGCGCTGTTGGCGCGGATTTCCTTCGCCGCTGCATCGCCCCCCTGCAGGAGAGGGGGAGACCCGCCTGGGAGTTCAAGAACTCGGCGGATATAATGCGGCTGCGTCCGGGCCTCAACTTCAACTTCACCGTCCTGGAGTTGGATGCAATGCTTCTGGAGCTGTTCAAATGCGACCCCCAGCACCCATTCGTTTTGCCAAGGAGCGTCATTCCATTGTGCAATAATTCATCGCTTGACCGGATCCGCGCCATCATGCCGTTGTGCGATTCCCACAGAATAGTTCCAACTTGGCAAGAGCCTGCGGATGACGTCGTGCGGGCGTTCTTCGACGACTTGGTAGAAGTGCCGGTCCGCGCCGACGAACAGAAGAGCCTCTCCCGCGACACTACCGACGCGGAGCTGCAACGCATCGCCACTAGGGAGGAAGAGGCTGCGGCAGCAGCTGCTGCGGGCGCGTTCGGGTTCACCGTAGAGGAGGCAGAGGCAGCAGAGGCGGCAAGCCTTGCCGAGCACGAGGAGTTTGCCGGTGAGGAAGATCTTGCCGGCCCTGAAGCTGAGCCGAGCGAGGCCGGCGAGGAAGAGCCCGAGCCTTCAGACAGCTTGCCGTAGGCGGAGCCCCCGGCCCCGCCAAGAAGGCGTCTCCGTAGGGCCGGGGACGTAGCGGGGCGGCAAACGAGCCAACGGCTGCCAAGCCGTGCGACACGCTCTACCGCGGCAAGCAATGTTGCCGCGGGAGCGCCTCACGCTGCGGCGGCAACTGTAGCGGGATCTTCCCGGTCCACCGCCACCGCTCCTGCCAAGCGGGCAAGGGATCCTACTCCTCCGCCTCGTCGCACCGAAGGGGAGTCGAACTTCGATCTCTCCGCGCTCAGCTCTGACGAGGAGGAAGAAGAGTAAGTTTCTTTGGTGTTCTTGTAGTTCTCCAATCTTGTTACTTTTATCTTGTCTCTGACTTGCTTCAATCTGAACCCATTCTTTTTCAGGACGCTGGCCCAGAGAGCGGCGAAGAGAGCCAAGGCCTCAGTGATTGTCATCGAAGTTGATCCCACCGTGTCAGCAGGGGTTGTGTCTGAGACCACCTTGACGGACCCCGCAGCCACTCCCCAAAGCAGCCCCCAGCGCAGCCCCCAGCGTAAGTTTGTAGTTTACTTCCTGCTGTCGGGTGCGCATGGGTGCTCTTTTCTCTACTGATATCTTGCTTGTTGATTTGTGTAGGAGCAGAACAACCTCACCAGGAGGGCCCGGAAGCCGCCCCCGAAGTGCCATCTGCTTCGACTACGCTGCCAAGGGAGGAGTCCCCGGCAAGGGAGCACTTTCCGGCAAGGGAGAACGCCCCGGCAAGGGACAGTTCTCCGGCAAGGGACGGCACCAGTGAACCTCTGGCGGTTGAGACCGCGACCACAGATCCTAGTACAGGTAATCTTCTTGCCTGAAACCTTCCCTTGGGTTCTTCTTCTTCTAAATTCCCTTTCTTGGATTTTTCCTTGATTTTTCTCCCTTCTTCGTTCTTCAGATCCATCTGCTGCGGAGCCAATGGAGACTGAGGACGCCGGCGAGGAAGGCGCGCGTGGCAGCAACGACGACGCCACCGCCAATGAAGAAGGGGCCGGTGCTAATGAGCCCACCGGCGAAGAGGCCGCCAAGGCTGCCGCTGCAGAAGCTGGCGAGGGGTCGGGCGATCGCACTGACGGCCCTGAGGCCGCAGGAGCGCCAGGCGCTGTGCTGACCGCCGATCCCTCCGCCGCTGCCGCGGAGCCAGGCTCCGAAGAGCCCCAGCCCGGCGCCTACTTGAAGGCCGGCGACGGTATCTTCATCAAGCTTCCCTGGGCGTCGAGCTCTAGGGCGCTGGTCGAGGGAGAAGCTTTTGATGAGGAGGTGCTCGCCTCCGCTGGGCTGGCGCTGGTCGATGCGCCAAGCAGCAGCAGCGGTGAGTCTGAGGAGGAGCGGCTGCTGCGGAAACTGCTGTCGCTCTACCGCGCCCGACAAACCAAGCTGGCCTCCCGAGAAGCACTCGTCGCGAGGGCGGGAGTCGACATCGAGAAGCGCGCGGAGGAGCTCCGGGGTCTTAGGCAGGAAACTCTCCAGTCCTTGGCAGAGGAGTGGGAGCAACTTCTCGAGGAGCGAAAAGCGTTCCTCCTCGAGAAGGCTGAAGCCAAAGAGAAGAAACGGCTTGTCGCCGAAAGGCTATCTGCGCAGGAGGGTGATTTGGCGCAGCGCAAGGTCAATCTTGACAGCCACGAGGAGGAGCTTGCCGCGCGCGAGCAAGCAATAGGCGGGGCGCTCAAGGAAGCAAAGGACGCCGCCGCAGCTGCTGAGGCCGCCAAGAAGGAGCTGGAGATGAAGGTGGCGCAGCTGGAGGTAGATCTCAACGCGAGTGGCGAGGAGCTTGCCGTGCTTAAGCGTGAGCGCGAGAAAGACGCTGCCGCTCATGGTGAGCTGCAGGGTCTTCTCGCTGAGAGGGGCAAGGAGCTCAGCGCCGCCAAGGATTCAAATGCAGACCTGGAGTTGAAGCTGGCCACGTTGACTCAGACGCTGGACGTCGCCAGGGAGCGAGAGGTGACCTTGTCGAAGAAGGTCAAGGCCGACGAGGCGCTGCCGGCGAGTGCTGCTGCCGCCCACGACGCCTTCAGGGAGACAGTGGAGCATTGGATTGAAGGTCTTGTGGATGCTGCCGCTGCCATCGACGGGGAGCTGGCGCAGTTGGGGATGGAGGACTTTGGGTATCCCTCCGACGAGCATCTCCAACCCAGCGCCAAGCTCAGCCTGTTCTTCAAGGGCGTGGCGACGGCCCTCCAACGACTCCGGGAGAAGATCCCAAAGCAGCTGGCCGACGAGTCACGCAAGATTTGTGTTGGCGCTCTTCAGAAGGTGTTGATGAAGGTGGCCTTCCGCAACCCAGGCCTCAACTTCGCCAATGTCCTCAAGTCCTTGCCGCCTGACGCTGATCTGGAAGCGCTCAAGGCCCTTGTCGCACCCATTGTGGACAAGGTGAGCGGGATCAAGAGGGTTGAGGGCGATCGCGTAGACTAGGCCGCCCGTTTTATCTTTTTCCTTGTCGCTGCTGGTCATGTCATGGGAACAATCTATTAGAGTTGCGACAAGTTATCCTGTAATATAACTCTATTTCTGTTATCAATTGCTATGTTATTTCCTTTACTAGATTCCTTCCTTTGTATGTTTTTACCCTTTGCTTTTAGGGAACTTGTCGGCGCAGGCACCCGAGCCGCGAGCGCTGAGTGCGGGACGTCAGCAGCCTGCTGGCGGTGCCGCTTCCGACAAGAAACCTTGTCGCGACTAGTTGCAGCACACTTAAGTTGTTGAGCGAACTCGAAACAAAGTAAGGCCGCAACTAGCTACGAGTTGGTTCCTCCGCGCACAGGTTTTCCATACAAAGCACGGTCGTTCAAGGAAGATATCTTAAAAATTTAAAACTGATTGCTCAAACTTTGGCAACTTAGCTTTTCTGTCGTTTGCTTCCCGGCAAGGCAAAAAACTTCCTTAAATGACGCCTGGTCCATACCATTATCTTCTCTTTCCCCCCTGGGAAACTTGTGTGTGAGGGTACCTTCCTTTCCTTTGTTGAGAAAAAGAAAGAAGAGAAAATAAAGATATGGAGCCTTCCAGCTCGTTGTGGCTTACCGGGGGTAGGTGTTGCACAAAGTGTCAGATAACGCATGCAAGAAAGAATATAATGCATGAAATTGACAAGATGTGCGGAGCACATGAGCTTTACTTATGCACGGGATCTGCGCCCGGCTTTGTACAAAGGATTACATGCAACATCGGCAAGACTCGTACAAAAGGTAGTTGCCGGAACAGGTTCCGGCAACCGCGCCGTACGGGTAAAACTTACGAAGATGCTCAATGTTCCAGGAGTTGCTCACCGGAGTGCCATCTTCGGTCTCAAGGCGGACAGCGCTAGGCCTAGTGACTCGATTCACCCGGTAAGGGCCTTCCCACTTTGGCATCAACTTGTTGGAATTCTCGGCGGACTGAACGCGCCAAAGAAAAAGGTCGCCTTCCTCGAAGCTTCTGGCATTAACTTTGCGGCTATGGTAGCGGCGCAAAGCTTGCTGGTATCGAGCAGCTCTTACAGCAGCCTGAAGACGATCCTCCTCAAGGAGCAGCGCGTCATCTTGTCACAGCTGCTCTTGCTCAAGCTCATCATAAGTGAGCACTCGAGGTGATCCATATACGAGTCCCGTGGGGAGAACTGCCTCTGCTCCATAGACTAGAGCGAAAGGTGTCTGGCCAGTGGTTCGATTTGGCGTTGTTCTGATCGACCAAAGAACCACCAGCAGCTCCTCGATCCAGTTTCTTCCGCACTTGTGCAGCCTGTCGAAAGTTCTGGTCTTGAGCCCGCGCAGCACTTCAACATTTGCCCTGTCCGCTGGACCGTTGCTTCTCGGATGAGCAATAGAAGCGAAGCAGATCTTGGCGCCAAGATCTTGGACATACTGCATGAAGGTGCGGCTCGTGAATTGCGTGCTGTTGTCGGTGATGATCCTGTTCGGGATCCCGAAACGGCAAACAATCGTCCTGAAGAACTTGATTGCTGACTGTGCTATCACCTTCCTCACTGGTTCCACTTCCGGCCACTTTGTGAACATGTCGATTGCAACGTACAAGTACTCAAAGCCCCCGACAGCCCGGGGGAAGGGGCCGAGAATGTCGAGCCCCCAGACCGAAAATGGCCAGGATAAAGGGATCGTCTGGAGAGCTTGATCTGGCTGGTGTATCTGTTTGGAATGGAACTTGCACGCTTCACACTTGGTTACTTGTGTAGTTGCATCCTGGAGGGCTGTCGGCCAAAAGAAACCTTGCCGGAACGCTTTGCCGGCAAGTGTTCTTGCGCCAATGTGGTGACTACATATGCCTCCGTGTATCTCTGCCAACAGCTTTTGTCCGTCTTCCCAGCAAACACACTTCAATTTCACACCATTGAGTCTTCTTCTATACAGTGTGCTGTCAACAAACTGGTACATACTTGACTGCCGGGCTACTTTTTCCGCTCCTTCTTCGGGAAGTTCTCCTGTCTGAAGGTAATGGACAATCTGCTGTGCCCATGCTGGAGCTTGTGGCTCGACAACAAGGACTAAAGGCACATCTGCTGCTGCGGGAACATCCGCTTCCACGGCGAGAACCTGCAGCTCAGCCGGAGCTTGATGTTCCCCGGCAAGCTTGCCGGAGCGAAGCTTGTCGGGAGCGTCTGCTACTACGGAACAAACCATAAGGCTTGCCGGAGCAGACTGCTCCTCAGCACCCTTGGTGTTGATCTTGGGGACTTTCTTGGCGGCTTCAGGGAGCTCTGCCGGAAAATAGTCACCAGAAATCAACTTCCTCTTCTTGTTCTGTCCAGTTGATGGCGTTGCAGACGGTTGAGTCAGCTTGATCACAAAGATCCCTGGTTCCATAGGCAACTTTAATGCGGCGCACTTTGACAGGCCATCAGCAATGTCATTCTGAGCTCTCGGAACGTGCTCCATCTGCAGGCCGTCAAAGTGCTCTTCCAGCTTTCTCACTTCATCAACATATGCTTCCATCAACGGACTCTGATAATTCTTTTTCACTTGGCGGACGACAAGCTGGGAGTCACCCCTGACAATGAGCTTCTTGATCCCAAGCTCTGCTGCGATCCTGAGACCGGCAAGAAATCCTTCATACTCTGCAGTATTGTTGGTTGCTTGCTCCTTGGGAAAGTGCATCTGGACTACGTACTTGAGGTGCTCTCCGGTCGGTGCGATAAGCAGCACGCCCGCACCGGCGCCTTGCAGCGAGAAGGCACCATCAAAGTACATCAGCCACTCTTTGCTCGCTTCCTTGACGGGGATGCTCGTCTCTGGAATTTCTTCATCTGGCGTTGGCGTCCACTCTATTATGAATTCTGCCAATGCTCTGCTTTGGATAGTTGAAGTACTTTCAAACTTGAGGCCAAAGCTTGACAGTTCCAGCGCCCACTCTACAATCCTGCATGTTGCTTCGGGATTTTGCAGTATCCTCTTCAGCGGAAAACGAGTGACGACTGTGATCTCATGTGCTTGGAAGTAATGGCGCAGCTTTCTCGAGGCCATGAGAAGGCCGAAAAGCAATTTATGCACACCAGAGTACCTTGACCTAGCCCCCTGCAGAAGGGAACTGACAAAGTAAACTGGGCGCTGCACCATTCTCTTCTGCATCTTATCATGCTCCTGCGCAGATCCATCCTTGTCGGGACCAGAGCTTGTCGGCGATGCCCCCTGCTTGTCGCTGGATGCGTCTGCCGTGGTTGCCGGCTCATCATCTGCCTCCCTCTCCGCCACTAACGCAGCACTAACCACTTGATTGGTTGCCGCTATATATAGCAGCAACTTTTCTTGTGGCTTAGGTGCGACAAGTGTTGGAGTGGAGGACAGGTATCTCTTCAAGTCCTGCAGCGCAGCCTCCGCCTCCGGAGTCCATTTCATTGGACCTGCCTTTTTCAATATTTTGAAAAATGGCAGGGCACGGTTAGCAGACCTAGAGATAAACCTGCTGAGAGCAACCACACAACCGGCAAGTCTTCGTACATCCTTGACGCTCCTTGGTGCTTCGATCTGCTCAATGGCCTTGATCTTGTCGGGATTGGCTTCAATTCCGCGTTGAGACACAAAGAACCCAAGAAGCTTGCCGGAGGGGACTCCAAACACACACTTCTCGGGGTTCAGCTTGAGGTTGATCTTGCGCAGATTTGCAAATGTTTCGTCTAAATCTTGAATCAGGGTTGCCCTGTCTTTGCTCTTGACCACTATGTCATCCATGTAGGCCTCCACATTTCTGTGCATCTGCGGCTCAAAAGCGTGGTGGACTACCCTTGCAAATGTTGAACCAGCATTCTTTAAACCGAAGGGTATCCGTACGAAACAGTACGTGCCACACGGGGTGATGAATGCGGTCTTCTCCTCATCCTCTTCTGCCATGAAGATCTGATGGTATCCTGAGTATGCATCAAGAAATGAAAGCAAATCACATTCGGCCGTGGAGTCAACAATTTTATCGATGCGCGGCAAGGGAAATGGGTCTTTAGGACAAGCTTTATTAACATCGGTAAAGTCGATACAAAGCCTCCATTTCCCGTTTGCCTTGCGCACGACTACAGGATTGGCCAACCACGTAGGATGGAGCACCCATCTGACAAGGCCCACTGCTTCCAACTTCTTGATTTCTTCTGCGATGAATTCTTGGCGCTCCACTTCCTGTTTCCTAACTTTTTGCTTGACGGGCCGCGCATGAGGACAGACGGCAAGGTGGTGCTCAATTACTTTCCTGGGAACACCGGGGATGTCAGACGGTTGCCATGCAAACACGTCGACGTTCGCCCACAGGAAAGCAACGAGCGCGCTTTCCTATTTGGGGTCGAGAGTGGCACTGATGGTGAAGGTACCACCAGTGCCGTCCTCCTTGGCGGACACCCTCTTGGTCTCAGGTGGAGCTACCATTACCTTCTTACACTTGCCGGTGGAGCTCGATGGTGCGTCCTTGATGGTAGCGCAGCACTCTGAAGAGGTACGCTTGCCGGAGTGGGCATCAGAACTCTTGCCGGACTTGGTCTTCTTCTTCCCCCCGGGAGCTTCAGCGGCAAGTGATTTGCGATTTGTTGCGGCTGCTGCTTCCAGGTAGATCTTGTCGGAATAGATAAGAGCATCCTTCTTGTCGCCAGGGACAGAGATGACACTTATCGGGCCTGGCATCTTGAGCATGTTGTAGGCATAGTGAGAGGCTGCCATGAATTTGGCGAGTGCTGGACGGCCGAGTATCCCATTGTAAGGCAATGGGAAGTCAGCAACGTCAAAAGTGACCCTCTTAGTCCTGAAGTTCAATTCGTTGCCAAATGTTACCGGCAACGTGATCTTTCCCTTCGGCTTGCTCCTTCCCGGGTTGATTCCTTGAAATGTGCCGGTTTCTTTGAGCTCGCTGTCAGGGATCTGGAGTTTCTGGAGCACCGCGGAGGAGATCAGGTTCAAGCCGGACCCGCCGTCAACTAACATCTTAGTGACCTTGAGGTTGCGGATAGTTGGTGAAACCAACATCGGCAAGCACCCGACCGCAGTTATGCGATCAGGGTGGTCCTCAAAGTCAAGATGATAGGCGTGCTGGACCATTTCAGAGGCCTGCGTGACTCAACGGGTGGTTTGGCTGCATTAACTTCCCGCACCCACTGCTTGAGCTAGCGGTGCGAAGTATGCAGAGAAGCACCGCCGTCAACGCACAGGACCTCTGTGGCCTTCTGGAACTCCTGCTCATCAGTCTCCTCATCATCCATGTCTTCATCGTCGTCATCATCTTCATCCTTGTCGCGGCCGCGAGGAGGTCTGTCTCCTTGCCGCTACTTGGCCTTGCCGCGGCGCCCTCCTCGGCCGGGACGTTTTTTGCCGGATCCTCCAGCACCTTCCTGGGCTTTCTCCTTGTCGCGCCGCTCGTATTCAGCTTTCTGTTGCTCAACAAGCTGCTCGACTTTCTTGCATCTCTGGAGGTCATGGCCCTTGGTGCGATGGATCTTGCAGTATTGCTTGTTGGTGCCATCCTGCTTGTCGGCAACTGCCACAGCCTCTGCGGTAATCTCCTTGCCGGAGTCACCAACTTTGGCTTTCTTGGCGCCACCACCGTTGCCGGACTGCTCGACGACTAGCACCTCTTTGACTTTCTTCTTCCTGTTGTTCCGCCGCCGGTTTTTCTTTGCTGGGGCAACATCATCACTGTCAGATCATCCTGCTCCTATGTTCTCTCCGGGGAGTCTCCTCCCTTCCTCAGCACATGCACACTTGTCGGCCAGGGCATATAGCTCACTGACGTCTCTGATCTTGCACATCGCCATCTCCTCCCGCATCCTGCGGTTTTGCACGTTCTGATGGAACGCGCTGATCACTGCGGCAGGGTGGACGTCTAGGATGTTGTGTTGTACGCTGCTGAATCTCTGAATGTACTTGCGCAGGGGCTCTCCTTCCTTCTGGGCGAGCAGGTGAAGGTCACTCTCTTGGCCATGAGGCTTGTGGCCGCCTGTGAAGGCGCCGACAAACTGATGGCATAGATCGGCCCAAGAGGATACGGAGTTGTCCGGCAAGTGCATGAGCCAGGATCTGACATTGGGCTTGAGCACCAGCGGGAAGTAGTTGGCAACGATCTTGTCGTCCCGTCCCCTGGCAGCCTGCACCGCGATGGTGTAGATGCTAAGGAACTCCGACGAATGCGTCTTGCCGTCGTACTTCTCCGGTACGTCTGGCTTGAGGTTCTTCGTGCTGGGCCACTGGACTTGCCGCAGCTCACGAGTGAACGCAGGGCAACCTACCGTGTACGGCAAGTCGCCTGGTTCCCCTGGCGCATGCATGTCGGCAGAGGGCCCAGCGCGCTTGTCGGATTGACGTCACGCTTCTCTTTGGCGCTCGATGCGAGTACGAGCATCTTCTTGCTGTCGATCGCGAAGAACTTGGCGCTGATCGCGATGAGCTCGTGGATCCGACGATGCGGTGGAGTCGCTTTCGAGGTGGATCCGGCGAGTCGGCGATCTTGGCCTTCGAGGTGGTGATTGCATGGTAGTTGCACCTCCACCAGTTTCGTCGCCACCGGCTCGCGCCTGGAATTCCTGCCGCGGTAGCGACGCGCTCGGCTGCCGCGGAGTGTCGCCGTTGGCGTAGCCGATGAGACTCTGAATGGTGGCCCTCCATTCGTCGATCTTGTCCAACGTTGGAGGGTAATCCAGGAGCAGTTGAGCTCGCGCCAAAGCTTCTGCCGGAGTGGTGGGTGGCAGTGGCGGACGGCGCGAGGAGCAGGATGTGCTCGGACTTCTAACTAAGTTAGAAGGAGCATTATCCCGTCCGGGCGACCGTGTCTCGCTCGTGCTGGTATGCTGGCGTGCATGCTGGTCTTGGGCGCCCCGGGATCCACCAGCTTAATTTTGGCCTAACAAACGTATGGTACTGCGAGTACCATGACGCTGTCGGTCCTGCGCCTCCTGAGATGGGCGCGGAACAAGCGCGGACGTCGAGGTCTGCGCCGCCTTGCCCTTGGACCTGGCAGCGTCATGAGCTTCCTCGCCGACGTCCGTCCTTCCGCCGACGTCTACCCCACCACCCGTTTGCTCCGGTGGCAGTGGGATCGATGTGGACGGAACAGCTGCCTCCGAAGCCTTCTTCTTCGGCGGCATGTTGGTGAAGAAAAATGAAGATCTAGCTCGTGTGAACGCCGGATCAGGTTCACACAATCTCGACGCCCCCCTACCTGGCGCGCCAAAGATGTCGGGGAAACTGATCCACGAACACCTATGGGACCGGCGGACCGTGGCCCCTTTCGGTTCGGCGGGGGGCGGAGGTCGCACGAAGAGCGGATCGAGGCGAAGCACACGAGCGGTTTACCCAGCTTCGGAGCTCTCCGGAGAGATAATACTCCTACTGCTGCTTGTTTGATTGTCTTATCTTCTTGCTCGAGAGAGAGCTAAGTGTTTTTCTGGCTTCCGAATGATCCGAACCCCTTCTACGTTGCGCATGGGCCTCCTTTTATATGCTCAAGGGGTCACCGACAGGTGGCAACGTGGACAAGGGTACAAATGTAAAAAGAGAGGTGGTTGGTACAATTACTTGTACAGTGTTTCCTACCTAACCCTGACGGCAGGGGACAAGGGCATTAAATGCCCGTCTGTGTAGCCCAAACAGTGCAGAAAAGGACCGTCAGGGGCGCCACCGCTCGCCACGATGGCGATCTTGTCAGCTTCGCATGCCACCACGCACCGCTGGCTGCACGGCCTCCTGCCACGCGCGCCTGGAAAGGCCCCCAGAGCGACACGTTGGTGGATGCGCTGGAGCGTGGGCACAGAGTGGCCGCCTGCCGCGGCAAGCGCCTTGCCGCGGCCGTTGCCTTGTCGGGTCCGGAAGCTTGTCGCTCACCAGGCCTTGCCGGGACGCGCGGCGCATCGCGGCAAGTTCCTTGAAATGCCTTGGTTGGCCTTCCCGGCAAGCTCCTCTTGCCGGGGCCTTGTCTCCTGGGCTTAAATACTTTGTTCTTGAATGGCTCCAAAGGAACCACGGAGGATCTTGACGGTCGCCCGGCAAGCCTTGCCGCGAGGTGCTGCAACTGCCCATGAACAAGTTCGGGGTACTAGGGTACCCCTATTCTAGTACACCGACAGACGTTTACTCTTGTAATGGACGTCGTCGACGAAGCCTTGCACCCGCGGCGGCGGAAGGACTTCGATTGATGGATTGACTACTTCTTCGACATGCACGAACACTCGATACAAGTACATCCATAACATGGTGGAGAGATTCTTCATCCATGCCATAACCATCAGAGCCTAGCTGTCTGGAGGAATGAACATACTTACGAGCTCACCTCCAAGGTGGTTGATAAGCTCATTCATGGACTCGCACTTCCAAGCACGTCGAGGCATGCCGTGGAAGGTAAACTTTGTTAAAAACTCAAGGTCAGAGGGTACAGAGCCTCATCCTAGGTGCCACCGATCAAAGCTCACTAGCGCACCATCGCAGAACAAACGCCAGGAAGATTCGAACACACGACTGCAGTCGAAAGTTGTCTGGAACCTGACGAAGAAATCGGCAGGTGGCGGACAGACTTTGACGAGCAAGTCACTTATTTGGATGCCGTGCGCAATGCCAAGAGCTTTGACAAGGTCGTCTGGTGAGACGGGAGGCTGATCGACGTTGATGGTTACCATTAGCACTTTGCCGGCAAACTGGTCGTCAAGCGCCGCCATGCCACTGTTGAGCGACAGCGCACAACGACCAATGGCAGGACGGACCTCAGGATGTCCGGCTCGGAGATCCGTGTTGACCTGCGACATGATAGTGCGCTTGAGTACAAGGAGTACAGGAGAGGGATTTGGGGGAACTGGAGCAGGAATCGAGATTCCAGATGTGGGGGAGGGGCGGGAGATTGGGGATGAAACGGTAGCATGAATTTCAAACACGCGCCAATCTTCTCTCGGCGTGCAAGCGCACGAAAACACTGGTGGCGCCCACATGTCTTCCTAAGAGTTCTTATTGTTTCTTTTTTGGAGAGCCCCGCCTTTTTAGGATCTTTTGAGAGTCCAGCCTGAGAGTCATAATTGACCTGTTTGGAATTGCGATACTACTCGGCCCATATTCAACGACACCTCATTGTCCCAAACAAGTGTACATCATCGAAAAGACACTAAGCTCAAATTATATAACTTGAAAAAAAGGAGATATACTCTGAACACTGGAGAATGGTGATGCCCTCATTTAGCCCACTAGTAGTTTGAGACAATAAATAGTTCGAAACAACGATATATACAACATTCAAACACTGACTAGTGACTACTATTGACATAAACAGCAAGACAGAATAGTTCATAAGAAGTCTTGCTACACCACCAAAACGCACCCATCTGCAGCGCCCAGACACTCGTGATCCATATGAGAATGACACTCTACACATAGGCAACTATTACATAGTAAGAGTGACATAGACGAGGATGACGAAATTACAAGGAATATGCATAACAAAAGAGAGAACTACCCATCCAGAACAAGCAGCAAAGACAACAAAGTAATTCAAAGAGGGATGATCCAACACCATCATAATTTGCAGCCCTGCTTCAGCGACCAGTGATCCAGGGACACCAGTACTCCACCCTTTCGATGCAACAACCCAATTACCTATCAACCTGAAGGCTTGAACCACATCACTACCTGTCGTAATTGAGACATCCAAGGATCAAAGTTAATCCGAATGCCTTTGTCATTCTCACCTTCTTTTGGCTGCAGGCTGTATCGTTGACAAGCAGGGGAGTTTGCTCCCGAACTCCTAGGGCTCACCGTGTAGACATAGTTTTCCATAGCAAATAAAGCCTCTCTGCCATCAAGGTCCTTGTCAACGGTGATCTCCTGGTTAATTGGATAATTGTGTCTAAGAAATAGAGAGTGTGGACCAAGGCTGTTTACCCGCCTCCAACTCAAAAATCCTGAAGGCCCCCAACAAGATGGTATCCTGTTCATAGACGTTACAGTCACTGTCCGTATACTCACGTATTTCACGATGCTTGTCTATAGTGCGGGCTTTGCAATATAACTTTTCCAGCTCATGTGTCCGAATGATCATCAGTCTTTTGTCGTCGTCTGATCGAGCGAGGAACCAGTTGTGCTTCCCTACTTTTGGCAAAGGTGGTGTGATTACAAAGGGCAGTAACTATAGGGACACTACAGCATATCAAAAAGGACATGCATTGTTAATGTAAGATCAACATTTTTCAGAGTATGAGTAGGATAATGCAAGAAACAACATTGATATGTCCCTATTGGAACTGGGAGGAAAATATAGGGAAATGTATGTTGGGTTCAAAAATATAGAAGTGCCATGCATGGTTATACTCATGTTATCTCGCAATCGATTCTTCATAGGAGAATACCATGTCATGCATGTTATGTAATCATGTTCTATCCTCACAAAAAAACTCTTCAAGGTAACTAACAGACCATACATTGTTATATACTCATGTTTTGTGGGCAAAATTTTTGTGAGGATATTATTCTAGCCATTGATTGCTGAAGGGCGAATATAGGTATGTACACATGGTAAGCATTACTGGATTTCACTACTTCAAAATATAGAGTTCTCCATTTGCACATTTACTTCCCTAATATATGGTTAGATGAAACCAACAGTGTGGTGCATGTTTCTACATCATGAAAACGAGGAAATTAACATGGCCATTGATACACACTCATATTTAGTAGTAGTATATAGATTACTGTAAAATAAGGAGAATATCCATATATTCCTAACCGTTTGATTATTCAGGGGTACAAATTGGCTGTAATGACATGGTCACAATTGCATGAATTAACTCATTCCAAATATTGCCGATTTACAGCGTCTCTAATACAGTGCCATAGTTCTACTCAAATTCTGATAAATAGGGATAGGCCAATCATCACAAAAAGTTCAAACAGTGTCATGGCGTCATCATTAACATGAGACGAAAACAACTTACACGCGCCATCCCAGCAATACGTAGTGCCATCTGCTTTGTCGATCACGTAGATGATTCCATTGTGTTCAATAGCATCACAGAAGTCTGTATCAGCTTTGACGATGATCCACTGTGAGATGAGTTGTCTCCATCTAAAGAAGGCACCGACGTAAAGATAGGCGAGTCCACGGTCTAACAAGGCAATTACCTTGAAGTCCACGTAATTCGCATGTCATGTGGGCGCTTGGCAGATTACAATCTTCTGCAAAACAAGGTCCATCCAACTGACGTGGTAATCTAGATGACTTGGACCGTGATGGTAAAACTCTATATAATCCAACGGAGGAAGGATAATCTCATGGGAGGTCTGGAAGTTCATGAGCACCAACTTTTTACCGTTAAAGGCAGCCATCCAATGGGAGTTCATGCTGACCCAGTACATACCTGCCAGGAAGTTTCGAGCAATGGTGATCGGATTGAAGTCGAGGGAAATGATGTACGACGACCCACTACATACCTGCAAAGAAGTTTCGGCTAATGGATATCGGATTGAAGTCGAGGGGCATTAAGTACGCCTCTGTATCATGGTGAGCAAATCTCCCAAGACTAGATAGCAGCAAGCAGGGTGTCTTGAAAATCTTATGCCTCGCTTCGATGATGGCCGTGTGCATGTCCCTCGAGCATGCAGCCAGCCGCAGGGCGCTCAACATATCCATACACGGATAATAGAGGTCAAGGATGTCACTTGGGAGATTGCTCCAATCGCGGCTCATATGGATGCTGCATGGTTCACGTTCAGCCATGGTGGAGTTTGGAAGGTGGGGTTTTTTGGTGGCTTGATTTACGGGGGATAAGGCTGTCGGTGCTGGAGCGGCTAGCGAGGGAATAGTGGTACTGGGGGAGGCAAGCGAGGTGACGGTACACAGGGGGACAGTGAGATGGAGAAGGAGATGGAGATGGAGACAGAGATGGAGATAGAGTGGTGCTATGGGAGGGGAGAGGGAGACGAGGCGAGGCATGCTAACATGCTATACAACGGCGGTGACAGACTGCGTAGTGCACAGGGTGAGGCTGACTTTGGTAACCCGAACACACCGCCTAGACTAGTGTCAGGCGCAGGGTGTTGTCACTTCACAGTGAGGACTGGATGAGTTGTATTTTGACAATCAAGTGTACCACAATTGTACTACTACTACTACTGGTAGTAGGAACATGAGTACTCCAGTACTGTATAGCGGAAATAGGTCTCCCGTGCTAGCATGCCTATTCACTTCATCCTCCAGGTATCATCCATATTGCGAGCAGAACCAAATTCTCGTGCATGCGGAAGCGCGAAGATGGGCCTTTTCTTTTTTGAGGATAACCTTGTATTCCATAGCCAGAGAATGTTGTGTCTCCTAGGCACGCGCCAATATCCATCTGAACTAGCTACGACACATTTTTATCTGTTTGCATAAGTCCCATCTATCAGGAAGGATGGGCACATACACGACCAAGTACGACTCCTCAGTCTACCTGCATAGCCTTTTCGTTTAGTGTACCTAGCCATCTAATCAACTGCCTGCATGCCACTTCTCCCATTTACTTCTCCATCGGGAACCGATTTTCCTCGGCTTCTTCACCTCCCCTCCGTCTTCATTTGCATCCAAACCTCATTGCTTTCACATTGATTTAACCTCTTCACATACTCCTAGAGTAATTCCGAAGCCCCTTTAAATAATCATCTACTTCAGTTAGACTAGCCATCTAATCCTAATTCTCCAAATCATAGCCCTCCGTTCCAGCTGTTCCAAATGGCGAAAGAGATCGAGATGCGGGTTTTTTGCGTCCAACATGTCCTCGTGGAAGGATCGTTGAGCATAATTACCACCGTCACCGTCCACCCAAGGGTTGTTCGAAAGAGGATCAACAATGTATCCAACTCCCTCGAAAGGTAGATATGAGGGTCATCGGTCTCGACGTAGAGTGCACGGAGTGTGTCCTGGGAAGATCCAACGCACTGCCATCCTTCACCTGTGCCTAGAAGATGATGTTTTGGTGTACCACATCATACACGCGCCCTCCATACCAGGTGCGCTTCACAATTTCTTGGCTCGGGAGGACATATACTTCTGTGGGGCAGCCATCAAAGGGGACAAACAGAAGCTGGCGCCGTACCACCTTGATTTGAAAAGCATCGCTGACCTCCAAACCAGAATCAAAATTCCTGTAGAAGATTGTGATAAACAGACACCATTCCTATTCGACGCAGCAAATTTTTTGCTCGGTACAAATCTTCAGAAGGTTGACGAGACACTGGCATTAAGGTCGTCTGGATGGGAGAATTATCCCTTGACGTACGAGCGGATAAAATATGCTGCCCTCGATGCCTGCTGCAAGGTCCAAAGAGCTTGTTGCGAAGCCGTCTCCCACGGAAAATGAGAACAATAATAATAATAATAATAAGAAGAAGAAGAAGAAGAAGAAAAGGTTGCACCAGCAGGAGGGCATTATGGATGGATAAACTATTTCCTCTCTTGTAAAATAAATTATTCCCTCTCGGTGTATATTGATATAGATGGACTATTTCGATGGTGTGCATGTCTTTGGAACAAGTAGTAGCATGGGTCCGCTTGGCTATAAGGAACTATTTATCCGCCTAGCTTTCTCTACTACTCCTTCCAGTGATCGGTATACAATGCATGTGTTCGTAGACATGACAGCTTGTGCATGGAAGTTCAACTACGGTGACCATCACATTTCATCCACTACCACTCACGATTCCCATGACGCCACTCCAACCCACGGCACCACGTCCCCCGACATGCGCCTCACCACTCTCGGCCGCACCGCCCCTATGCCTTTGTGTGCATGACATGTGGGCCACCTTAAATGCGGCGAGGATCAAGTTTCTACCGCAACCACACGCGATTCCCATGATGTTGCTCGAACCAATGACACCACACGTCCCCCGACCTGCGGCTCACCCCTCTCGGCCCCACTGCCCCTCTACCTTCTGGAGCATTACATGTGGACCAGCCACCTATTGGGTCCACATGTTATTGACTCAAAGGCAGGTGTAGTAAGGCGCTGAAGCTCAGTCCCGAGGGCCTTGAGAGGGAAATGTAACTCCTGCGCCATGCCTTGTGGTTCTACCGCTGCACGAACTCGTGCCAAACTCGAGATTTGTTTCTTTACTATACATGCACACAACGATTTAATGTTGGACAAAGGTTCTACGAGAACGGTGTCACCGTTGTAAATGTTGTGCAAATTAATGTTGGTACCCTCCCGTACATATGCAAGCTAATCTCCACTCACACCGAGCTTAACCTGTGAAATAGTGGACAGGGGGAGAATTAGGAAATGGAGACGAAAGTAGTCTTTAGAATGCATTTACTACATGATCAAACTCATCTTACCTGCTCATCGGAGGAAATCTGTGTGCCCCTCAACGTCGGCATCTCAAGGGGCGTCAACTTGCAACTACGGCCATGCCGTGCTGGAGAGACCCCCAGGGAAACATCCTTGTGCGTTCCATGGAACATCAAGATGCATTTGTATGAGTAGTTTATCTTGTGAGAGAAAAGGATGAACGAGGGAAGGCCTCTAGAGATAGAGATAGAGACAATTACTACCAATGTGCTGGCCCGTGCATTGCAATGGATCCAAAGTAGTAGAATAATACTTGTTCACGTGCTTGAAATATAAACACTCTAGTTTTGATATACATGTGTCAGCAGACATGATAGCTTGTCCATGGAAGTTGAACCATGGCGACCGTCACGTTTCTGGTTTCTACCACTGCCACACCCACACGCGATTCCCAGGACGCCGCTCCAACCCACGGCACGACGTCCCTCGACGTGGAAATGGGTCCTCTGACGTGGCTATCACTGCCTTACCCTACCTTTCCTTCGCTGACAGGTGGGACCCACGCTTGAGGGGACCCACATGTCAGTGACCCAATGGTAGGATTGTTCACATCAAGGGATCCTCATCCCCCCGACGTGCGCCTCATCCCTCTTGGCCCCACCGCTCCTCTGCCTTTGTGTTCATGACATGCGAGGCCAGCTGAACTGCGGCGACCATCAATTTTTACCACAGCCACATCCGATTGGACGCGGTTTGCCTGCTCCGCTGCTGTGCTCCGATCCATACTCCCGCACCATTGAATTTTCATCCAGCGGCTACGACACGTTTCATCCCGGGCATCAATCCTCACGTGGAGTACTTCTGTACTACATGTAGTACCCACCAGTGTGGCCATCTATGCCTCGTAACGCCCCGATGAACATCTGTGGCACCCTCACCACGGCCACGCCACCACCGGCCGATTCATCTTGAATGAGTGAATCATGAACCACGCTACCACCATGAGAATGACATGTGGGCCAGCACATTTAAGGTCCGCATGTCATTGACTCATTGGCTGGTGCACTAAGCCACTGAAGCTCGGTCCCGTGGGCCCCGAGAGGGAAATGTAACTCCTGCGACATGCCTTGTGGTGCTCCCGCAGTACGAGCTCATGCCAAAACCGGAATTTGTTTCATACTACTACCAACTAGTAAGGTACACGTGCATTGTACGCATGAGATTCCGGTAGTTTGTGCATTATGCTTAAGGGCCAGTTTGGTTTGCAGCCTAAGGTTGCCACGCCTAAGATTAGTCGTGCCACAATATCTTAGGCATGTGTTTGGTTCATTGCCACACTTTTCTAGCTACATGTTCCACATGTCATAGATTAAATTTCTTGCCAAATCTTGCCACACTTTTTTGTTTGGTTCTAGGCCTAGGAGTGCCACACTTTGCCATACAATGTTGCCAAACTTGCCTAAGGTTAGTTCTTCAAAATGAGAGACACAAGTTGCAAGCCTAAGGGAATCTTTCCACACTTGTTGTGTGTATGTGATGTGGGACGATAGTGTGACTTGCCTAAGATGTGGCTTGAACCAAACACACATCTAAGTTGGTCAAATTTGCCTAACCTTAGGTGTGGCAAGCTTTTGCAAACTTAGTCTCAAACCAAACAGCCCCGGCCATTTTGTTAGCCACACTTTTTGTGGCGGACACACTTTGCCTAAGCTTAGTTGTTGCAAAGTTATTCATGAACCAAACAGACCCTAAGTTCAACCATGGAGTCTTCTAGATTCTACATGTGGCAGAATCTGGTGGAATGTGTAGATGATATCCAACGGCAAGTAGTGCTCGGATTTTCCATATTTGTACTGTCATATTGGCTTCATACAACGACCAACTTTCAAAGTTATTCGCACACTATATAGGGGTACAAATATTTTGTTTGCAGCCTAAGGTTGCCACGCCTAAGCTTAGGCATGCAACAGTATCTTAGGCATGTGTTTGATTCATTGCTACACTTGTGGCTTGCCACACATTTCTAGCTACATGGTCCACATGTCATAGACTCAACTTCTTGCCAAATCATCTTGCCACACTTGTGGTGGCCATTTTGCTAGCCACATTTTTTGTGGCAGACACACTTTGCCTAAGCTTAGTTGTGGAAAAGTTAGTCATGAACCAAACAGACCCTAAGTTCAACCATGGAGTCTTCTAGATTCTACATGTGGCAGTATCTGGTGGAAAGTAGATGATATCCAACGGCCAATACTGCTCGGATTTGCCATCTTTGTACCGTCGGATTGGCTTCATCCAACGACCAACTTTCAAAGTTATTCACACACTATATAGGGGGTATATATATAGATGTGCCGCCCCGTGCGTTGGAATGGATCCAAAGTATATCTATTTAGTGGAGTGCACTCTAAACACATTATCTATTTATTTTTCTATAACCTTTTGTACCCATGCAACCAAGCCACATAAGCTTCATGGGTGCCCCCCACATCATATTATTCATACTATGTTGACTGAAAAAAGATAAATCACCCAAAACAAAATCTTCCCTTTTTTGTTCCTACGATGTTGTGCCATGCACGTAACTAGTTGTATAGTGGTAGCACTAGTTGTATAGTACAAACTTGGTACTAGTAGGAGTAGTACACTACTAGGGAAAAGGCTAGCAGCAGCACGAGTTTTAGACGTATCAGTAGCGCGGGGATAGGCGCTTCTAATAAGGCGCTACTGCTAACAGATAGCAGTAGCGCGTGCTCACCGGCGGTACTGCTACACAAGTGTAGCAGCAGTGCTGTTTGCGGAAGCTCGCTACTGCTAGTAGCTCTAGCGCGCTTTACCTTGACGCGCTACTGCTATCCCGGCGCTGCTGCTAACTTTTGTACACTCGCTACTGCTAATTTAAGTAGGTTTTTTTGTTATTTTTTTGGCATATTTGTTTTGTATTTGAACAGGCTTATAGAAGAATCTTTCGAACATAGAAATGTCATCATGATACACATACAAATGCATGCGAGACCACAAATGTAATCATAGCATGTACATACAAATAGTCTCATCATAATCATCATCCAACACAAAGTGATATCTTGTCATCATCTCAAAAATAGCAATACATGCAAGTCTTGAATACTTGCAACTACAACAACTTTTAATCCATCTAAACAAAGGTATACGCAAGAAGTGCTATCACTATGAGTGAGAGAGGAACTATGCAGTACATGAGGTGGCGGTTACGAGTCCTCTCTCGCACTAGCGTGAACCTCAAGTAACTAGCTTCTCCTTCTTGTCTGCTTTTGAAGCCTTTATGGCTGCCGCCCGTGAACCCATTCACTTGCGCCTGACACTCATGCCACTCGTTGTGCACCCCCGGAACCTTCCCTTTGTACACGACATAGCAATTCCATCTCGCCATCAAGAAACTAGGTACCTATTAGAGATGCATGTTCATGAAGAGTATGTACAATCATATATATGCAACAAAATATACTAGAGCAACACCGAAAAAGAAAGGGTTACCAACTAGATGCAACATACAATATGCAAATTAATTAACTAGAGGTACGCAGGTCATCATACGCAAACTAACAAAGTAGCATTGCGCAAGTTCGGCATGGACCCTGGACATCACAAAGTTTCATCGCTACAAGAAGTATACAAGTTCAACCGACACATATCATCATCATCGGGATCATAAATCACTAGAAGTTCCATCTTTCCATATCATCGAGGACGAACCCTAGCTTCTCGAACGGCGTGAGGTCTAGACGTTGCATGCCTATGCGAGTTCGGAAGTCAGCTCGTGGTATAGGGCCGTGGTGGAACATCCCCTTCTCATCGACGACTTATTTCATGATGATAGTCGCAATGTCGCTTTGGATGCGAAAGAAGTCATCTCTAAGTTTATAATCCGCTTCTCCATGAGATTCTAGCCACTTGTGGATACGATCATCATTTCTGCTGTTAATGCGAAGCTTTTGGTGATCCGAGTTGAACAGAATCATGAGATGGACGATGTAGAATCCATCCTTCTTGCTTAGTTTTGGGACATGGATGCAGGAGAAGTTAGTTTTATGCGCGAAATCCATCTTTTGTTCCTTTGTTTCTTGATCTGCACGTGGCCACCTCTAAAGCTGAAGCCTTGGAGAGCATCATCTAGAATATTCATTATGTGGGTGTAGTCTTTTTTCTCGTAGTCTCTGGAAGGGTCAAAATACACGGCGTGGGAGACTTGCGGGTAAAGAACGATAAGGACGGCGCGCTCGTTGCTGCGGGGAAAAGACACCTCAAATTATTCCCCATATGAGAGAGAAGGAATGATTGAAATGTACGAGGTGAAGATCTAGCTGTAGCACGGAAGCCAAGAAATTTGGTGTCAGATGGGGCTCGTTGATAGAGTAGGAGCATTCTGTACTATAGTCCGGAATGCTCCTACTCTATCAACGAGCCCCATCTGACACCAAATTTCTTGGCTTCCGTGCTACAAATAGATCTTCCCCTCATTTCTGTTTTCCAACCCAGCGGCCGGCGGGGTGTGGTTTGCCAATAGTCGGTTTGCTCAACGGCGGTCCCACATAAATGTGAAAATGGTAGGCAACACGCATTCCCTAAGCTATGAGTCGTGCCGGACGGGCCGTGGAGTACTCCCGATTCCCGGGTGTGTGGGGGTGCGATGCGAACGCGGCAGGCCTTTTCCTTTTAATAGCAATGTGCCTGTGCGTTGCGACGGATCCAAAGTAGTAGAATAGTAGTACTTGTTCACAAACTTGAAAGAATTCACTCTTGTTTTGATATACTCCTAATATATTATTTTTAACTCAAAATATATTTCTCAGGCTGTTTTGATGAGGTGAGGGAGGGATGTGGTTGCTTTCAAGATAATATGGGGGTTTGTGCAAATTGGAGCAGAGAAGTGGGCTATTGTTGCAAAAATGCCACAACTTACCTCACAGCCGTTAGATGCAGATCTAATGGTTAGAAATGACGGATGGCAGACACATCACCATCACCAACTGAGTCTTTTACAGGAGTTGGAGTAGAGAAACATGTATAAATTGTAACATTTGGTTCTGCTCCTTGGCACGATCTATAGATAGAAATAACGATTGGAAACGCTAGGGCGGGGCTATTTCTACCACATAAGAATGGTATGTAGTAGCTAGGATGACGCATCGTCGATTTGGTCACATGCGGTCTGACATGTTCTAGTGTTTCTAACAAGATGCCCGCGCGTTGCATGAAGTTGATGGAAAAGGTAAGCACAACTTATAAATTGACGGATGGAGTACTAGTTACAGTGATGCATATAATTAAGCAAAGGGATCACACATGTCGGTATTAACTGGAACGAGAATGCCATAGCATAATAAGAATTAAGGCCATGATGATGCGATCGCGGTGGTGGTTATAGGAGGCAAGAAGAAAGATGCATCCATCAACATACGACATCCTCCTCCTCAACTTAGTGCACCGGGCCACCGACCGGCGGCTAAGGAGCGGGGGATTTTGTGGTGAGGTCAAGGTGCTTCTCGGCAAAGGCATCCAAGGCTTCCAGCCAGTTGAGGAAGGCTAACATCATAGCATCCTCACTGGCCTTGTAGATACCTATGTACACGATTTGCTGGTACACATGGATGTGTAGGTCGACGAATTCTTGCAGGGCGAGGCGCCTCGCGGCGAGCGCGACCTCCAGGTGGACATTCTTCATGGCATCGGCGGGCAGTCGCAGAGCCACCAATGCTTGAAAGAGGTTCCGGCCATGGAGGCCGGTTAGGGTGGCAGGCAATGAGGAGCCCGGGCGGGCGGGCTGGAGGAGTACGGCGATGTCGTCCATGAGCTTCTTGAGGACGGTGAACTTGTTGGTGGTGGCAACGATCATCTGGTCCAACTGAGAGTCGTAGTTGGTGTCGACGGCGGCCATCCACCAGCCGGTCTCCAACACCATTTGGAGACGATCCTTGGTGCCATGCCGCAGGCCAGTGTCGTGGACCATCTGGCACAGCCTCTGGCTGCTCGCGCGCATCGCCACCATGGGTCTGCAGTGAGCACTTTTGCACTTAGTGTAGGTGCTTAGACAAATTCTTAGGTGCGTACGATGTTGTAGATGCATTGGAATGGAGGGACGCCTTTATATGAGGGCAAACTGCATTGCATTCACATCGCGCAGCCTCTTTTCCCGGTCCTCCTCCCATTACTTCCCTCATGCATTAATTGAAGGAGGATGCATTGTCCGTTCAACATTTCGGGAACCGCTACTCGCTCCCTCGTCTTCATTAAAGCCGTATCGGGAACTGCGCCGCCTGCTGTCAAATTGAATAGTACTGTGCTGCCCGCTGCATGCCCGGCTGAACGTGCCTGCTCACCTCCATCAAACCCCTCCATTAAACCCGCATGCAAACCGAGAAACCTGCTCCAACCACACGTCTGTTCATGAGCGGGCCGGAATTAAACGCAACACCGGCTGAGCTCCTCCCATCTGACCTCAGTTTAAACGAGGCTAGACGCCGGCCAAGCTCCTACCATCTTCCCTCTATTTAAACGAGGCCAGACAGACAGCGGGCAAGAATCACACCCCTCTGCCGCTCCTCCATCTCCTCCTTCACCATTTTCTCCACTATTCTGATGCCTTCCTAGGAGCCGTTCTCCGGCATACTACCCGGCCGGGTGGCCCGCTGAGCCCTCCGGATACGGGCGAGGCCACTCGGTGCGTCACCAACCTCGCTTGGCCTGACGAAGCCATTTGCTGCCCCAAGCAAGCGTGTGGTTCAGCAACTCGCCACTCTAGTTCAGCTCGATGAGGAGTGGCGAGTTGCTCCACACCGGCACAGCGGCGAGCATGCCGGTACGGGCGTCGTCGCTGCCGCGTTGTACCGCGCCACCAGTGTCTGCGGTGGCCGTTCCTCCCGTGTGTATGGGCGCACCTCCCGTGCCTACGGCAGCGCCATGCAAGCAGAGATAGAAGCCGGGTCCATGGAGAGCGACAAGTCGGTGGCCAGCTTGTCCGTGTCCGATGTTATCATCAAGGAGAAGTAGAACACGGGAGGCCGCCGCCACTTCGGTCCCATGAAGGCCACCGCCGAGGTGACGACTGTGCATTCATGTGGTTTCTTTGCTGCTTCATCTCTTCCGAGGACCTTGGTCGACCCCGCAAGTGTCTGCCGAACATGAGGAAGACAAAGGGATCTGCGGCCGGCCATTTAGATTATGTACTTCCCTCTCCAGCTGTCGGGAAATATTTGTTCTAAGAATGGATAAATTGTATGTATCTATAACTAAAATAATTCTAGATACATCCATTTCTAGGACAAGTATTTCTGGGCGGAGGGAGTATTAATTATACCAAGAGAGCCGGATTAGCACCGCTTAGTTCATGTAAATGTAATGAAATCCATCATGTTTACATGAAGATCCGGCCTTTTTATGCGAAATCCTTCATGCTTATATGAAATCAGTCCGTGTTTGCACGAATTTCATCTGGTTGGTTAGAGTTGTGAAAATGTATGTCGCTGGTGTTTGATGTTGTCCTCCGCGGAAGGAAGTGGGAGGAAATTTGCCGGGTACCGTTGGAGATGCTCTTATGCTGGAAATAATAGAGTGACATCCAATCCATTTGAGTCAATTGCATGTATGATTGTCCCTCTATAAAAAGTTAATTGCGTGTACAGTGTACACGTGACTTGCAGGGTGGCTATAGCTTCGTACAGAAAGTTAAAAAGAAACAAGTCCATCCTTAATCTTGTATTTTAAGTACTCTGTGGGTTCCACTGTCAGTACAGTAACAAAAGAAGTATATATTAAATAAGTAATATATAATATAAAAATCTGAAGTTAAAGACAGAATTCGAACTCATGTCATCGCGTTGCGAGCATCCGGCGCTAACCAGTCCAGCACATTTTTGTTGTAGACCATGTTGGAGATATATCTCCATGTCTACTGTTATACTCCATCTGTTCCTAAATATTTGTCTTTTTCAGATTTCAAATGGACTACCACATACGGATATGTATGTAGACATATTTTAGAGTGTAGATTCACTCATTTTGCTCCGTATGTAGTGACTTGTTGAAATCTCTAAAAGATAAATATTTAGGAACGGAGGGAGTAGAAAACAGAGTTGGTGATGATGGTGTGCGTGCCATCCTTCAATATAGGTCGTCAGATTTATATATAACGGATAGGAAGGAAACTATGGCAATTTTGCAAAAATATACCCATACCGCTCTCCACGTCCGCAAATAAGGCCTTCCCTCATTCATCCTTTTCTCTCACAAGATAAACTACTCATACAAATGCATCTTGATGTTTCGTGCAATGCACAGGCATCTAGCTAGTTTCTTTTAAAATAGTTACTGTGATAATTGGGTTGAAGTGATATATTTTATGTCTGCCCCGAATGATTTCAGATTCACTAGTAGTAACAAAGAAAAGGTTGCCTTGTTAATTAATAGAAAACAAGGTGAAAACTATCACATGAGGCCGGTAAAAACGAGGCACACTGGGTTTAGCGTCATCGTCACTATAGCAGTGCGCACGCGAGAAGTCTACATATCGAGGGGGCTACTGAGTGAGTCACAGAGACCCAATGTTTGAGAGAGAAACTGATAACCCACAAGTGTAGGGGATCGCAACAGCTTTCGAGGGTGAAGTATTCAACCCGAATTTATTGATTCGACACAAGGGGAGCCAAAGAATATTCTTGAGTATTAGCAGTTGAGTTGTTAATTTAACCACAATTGGATAACTTAGTATCTGTAGCAAAGTATTTAGTAGCAAAGTAGTATGATAATAAAGGTAACAACAAAAGTAATATTTTTGGGTTTTGTAGTGATCGTAACAATAGCAACGGAAAAGTAAATAAGCGAAACACAAGATGTGAAAATCTCGTAGGCATTGGATCAGTTATGGATAATTATGTCGAATGTGATTCCTCATGTAATAGCTATAACATCGGGTGACACAGAACTAGCTCCAATTCATCAATGTAATGTAGGCATGTATTCCGAATATAGTCATACGTGCTTATGGAAAAGAACTTGCATGACATAATTTCTCCTACCATCCTGTGGTAGCGGGGTCCTAGCGGAAACTAAGGGATATTAAGGCCTCCTTTTAATAGAGAACCGGAACAAAGCATTAGCACATAGTGAATACATGAACTCCTCAAACTACGGTCATCACCGAGAAGTATCCCAATTATTGTCACTTCGGGGTTGTCGTATCATAACACATAATAGGTGACTATAGACTTGCAAGATAGGATCAAGAACACACATATATTCATGAAAACATAATAGGTTTAGATCTGAAATCATGGAACTCGGGCCATAGTGACAAGCATTAAGCATAGCAAAGTCATAGCAACATCAATCTCAGAACATAGTGGATACTAGGGATCAAACCCTAACAAAACTAACTTGTTTACATGGTAAATCTCATCCAACCCTTCACCGTCCAGCAAGCCTACAATGGAATTAATCACGCACGGCGGTGAGCGTCATGAAATTGGCGATGGAGGATGGTTGAGGATGACGACGACGACGAATCCCCCTCTCCGGAGCTCCGAACGGACTCCAGATCAGCCCTCCCGAGAGAGATTAGGGCTTGGCAGCGGCTCCGTATCGTAAAACGCAATGAAACTTTCTCTCTGATTTTTTTCTCCGCGACACGGAATATATGGAGTTGGAGTTGAGGTCGGCGGAGCCTCAGGGGGCCCACGAGACAGGGGGCGCGCCCAGGGGGGTGGGCGCGCCCCCACCCTCGTGGACAGGGTGTGGGCCCCCTGGTCTTGATTCTTTCGGTAGTCTTTTTATATTTTCCAAAATGTGCCTCTGTGGATTTTCAGGACATTCCGAGAACTTTTGTTTTCTACGCATAAAACAACATCATGGCAGTTCTGCTGAAAACTGCGTCAGTCCGGGTTAGTTTCATTCAAATCATGCAAGTTAGAGTCCAAAACAAGGGCAAAAGTGTTTGGAAAATTAGATATGTAGGAGACGTATCAGAAACCAATTGACAGATTAGATCAGATCGAGTTGTCACCCTTCTGCTGTCTTTGTTGGGGTTGGGGGGAGGGGAGGGAAAGAAAGACGTATCAAGAGTGTGCACGGTAGGCACAGAGGCACAACTAGCGAGTGTGTGTGTTGGAAAGAGGAGTAGATAGATTACTATCAAGATCGAGGTGCCACCCTACTCCTTCGGTGTCGGGTAGTGTGTGTGTGTGTGTGTTTGAGAGAGAAACCAATCGATAGATTAGTATCAATATCGAGGTGTCACCCTACTCCTTCGGTGTTGGGAAGTGTGTGTGTGTGGGTGTGTGGGTGTGTGGGGGGGGCAGTGACACTTACATATCTCTACTCCTATAAAAACAGAGTTGGTGATGATGGTGTTCCTACCATCCTGCAATATAGGCCATCCGATTTATATCCGACGGATAGGAAGGAAACTATGGCAATTTTGCAAAAAGATACCCAGACCCCTATCCACATTTGCAAATAAGGCATTCTCTCGTTCATCCTTTTCTCCCACAAGATAAACTACTCATAGAAATACATCTTGATGTTCCGTGCAACGCATGGGCATCTTGCTAGTAGGGAGAAGGAGTTTGTGTGACACATATCTAGCTATATTAAGGGATAGGCAGATAGCATGTGTGCGAGGCATACTTAAAGCATCACGAAGATAAACAAATGGTGTGCATGCAAGTGCCTGAAAAATGAAGCGAGAAACAATGTGTGTGTGTGTGAGAGAGAGAGAGCGAAATCTCAAAACAAAAGGTGCTCTGCTGGAATCCCATTGTACGTATGCATATGCTTTCGGAACTCGAGTTAACCTTTGGCATATGTGTGAGAGACATAATTATACTTTGAGACATTAGTGGTTGTGGGTGGGCGGAATTAAAGGGGTCGGCTTGTTCGATAGAGAGAGCGTGTGTGTTTCCGTGTGAGACACATGTAGGATGGGGTAGAAAGACGAATTCTAATACTGACGGAGGGAGAGAAATACACGAAGTGCGCGCATGTGATCCGATGCCCACAGGGAAATGGGATATGTATGCTTGTGAGAGAGATTGCACAATTCATTCATGTATCACTACCTAGCGATCGTGGATGTGGATCGCTTGAACATAAATCAACATCTTCTTCATATCGGGGCCAAAGGTACAATATCGATTCAACGCTATAAAGATTGGCCACTCACATATCACATTTTTTCTATCTAAATAAACCTTTTCAGTTGTGCTTGCCAAAATTGTTACAGTGATGTTTCTTCAACACTAGTAGAAAAGGGGGCAATTGTCCAGGCCGGGTCAGCCCATTAGTCCCGGTTCAATCCAGAACCGGGACCAATGGGTGCATTGGACCCGGTTCGTGAGCCCCAGGGGCCGGCCGGGCCACGTGGGCCATTGGTCCTGGTTTGTCTGGACCTTTTGGTCCCGGTTGGTGGCATGAACCGGGACCAAAGGACGCCCATTAGTCCCGGTTCATACCACCAACCGGGACTAAAGTGTTGGTCCTAGTTGCGGCCAGAGTTTAGTCCCACCTCGCCAACCGAAGGGGGCTCACACCGGTTTATAAGCCCCTCCCTCTCTGCCTTGTTGAGCTCCTCTCAAAATGAAAATAGATGCCCTTATACAGTAAATTTGACATAAATTCATATTGAATTTCTCTGAAGTTAGTAGAAATTTATTCTGAATTTAGGTTGAATTTTCTCTATAAGCGCATCTATGCTCATTTCTGAGTAGTTTTTTATATATTTTTTTTCCGCTATATTTATTGTTTTCTATTTATTTATGAGTTGTAATAAGTCATTAAAAATAAAAAAGATTTTAGTAAAGTTAATCACAACTATTTTTTCTTCTATTTATTTCTGAGTAGTATTTTATATAGTTTTTTTCTTTTCTCCTATATTTATTGTTTTCTATTTATTTCTGAGTTGTAATAAGTCATTAAAAATAGAAAAAGATTTTAGTAAAGTTAATCACAACTATTTTTTCTTCTATTTATTTCTGAGTAGTTTTTTATATAGTTTTTTTCTTTTCTGCGATATTTATTTTTTCTATTTATTTCTGTGTGTTAATAAGTCACTAAAAATAAAAAAGAGACGCAATGCTAGTTAATTCGCTTCAAGCCTTTCGGAATAGTGTAAACTGCACTGCACATAGCTCCGTGTAGTCTACCCTATTCCTCAAGGCTTGAAGCGAACCAACGTGCAGGTGAGCATTGAGCCTCTTCTTCATCGTCTCTGGACTCAGGGCTTATAAACAGCTGCGAGTGCCTCTCGCTTGGCGAGGTGGGACTAAACTTCCATGCCCCTCTTTAGACGGGACCATTGGTACCGGTTGGTGGCTCCAAACGGGACCAATGCCCCTCTTTAGTCCCGGCACATAATGCTTTAATGTCTTATGGTTCGGCCCTCATGATACCATGCCAACTTTCAACTTTCAACTTTTTCAGAGTTCATTTGAAATGCTTTAATGCCAAAAAAAAGAAAATAAATAATGTAGAAAGTTTATAATTTTTCTAAAACAAAGAGCAAAAAGAATTAAAAAATAAAGCAAAAAACAAAAGAAAATAAATAATGCAGAAAACAAAACAAAAAATCTGGGAAAAAAATAAAAAAAGCAACAATAAGTATTTTGTTGTAAGTAGAAACAAAATAAAATAACTAAAGCACGAAACAAAACAAAAAACAATAAAAGTGTTTTCAAATTTGAGAACTAATGGCACTAACAGAAAGTTTAAAAAATAAAAATAGAAACAATAAGTAAATAAAAAAAAGTGCCTCCTACTGGGCCCCCACGACCTAAATACGACTAGAAACCCACCATGGGCCAGGATTCAGGCCCGCAGGAGGCCCATTAGTCCCATCAGGCAAAGAAGTAGTAAGTAGGCCCGTAAGCCTGCAGTGGAGAGGAGCTTGAGAGGGGTGCGACAGTGGGGCTTATAAACAACTACGCGCCCTCTCAGCTAGCGAGGTGGGACTAAACTTTCGTGCCGCACCCTGCCAGCACACGACCATTGGTCCCGGTTCGTGGCTCCAACTGGGACCAATGCCCACCCTTTAGTCCCGGTTGGTGGCACCATCCGGGACCAAAGCCCTTTGCTTCCCGCCCTTTGGGCTGCTGAAAAGAGGCCTTTGGTCCCAGTTGGTTCTACCAACCGGGACTAAAGGGTGCATTGGTCCCGGTTGGAGCCACCAACCAAGACCAAAGAGTTTGCTATATAAGGAAAATTTCAGAACCGCAACCCCACTTCGATCTCTCCTCCTCCTCGATCTCCCGACGCCGCGCGCCGTC
>NC_041385.1:269351921-269361428 GCF_002162155.2 Triticum dicoccoides | reverse complement strand
TGAACTAACTAGTTAGAAAAATATAATTACTATTTTATTTAGATTTTTTGGTAATATAATTAGTTAGAAAAATATCAGTTAGTTAGAAAAATACTAGTTTATTTTTAGTAAGTACTATATAGTAAGTGCTACTTTGTTTTTAGTAAGTACTACTTTATTTATTTATAGTAATTAAGTGCTTAGTAGTTGAACTAGATAGCTGATTTAATTAATAAAACTACTTTATTTAACTATATATAGAAGTAGTTTGTAGTAAGTGCTACTTATTTATTTATAGTAAGTGCTACTTTATTTATTTATAGTAAGTGCTACTTTATATATTTATAGTAAGTGCTTAGTAGTTGAACTAGATAGTTGATTTAATTAATAAAACTACTTTATTTAGCTATATATAGAAGTACGTAGTTCCTGCATCGACGTCGGCGATGCCTATCCCGCATCCTCGTCGTCGTCGACTCGGCGGTGGAGGCCTGCTTGATCAGGGCCATGTTCGGGACTGGGCTCCGCCGGGCTGGTATTGGGAGGTGCTACCTTCTGGGGGACATAGGTTGGTGAGGAGGCAGCCCGTTGTTGACCCGATCCTTGTTTGGTGGTGGTCGCGTGGGCCAGTGACGGTGCCGAGGCTTCCGGACACCGCGGAGGTGGTACGTCATCATGTCAGCGAGGAGGACGAGCACGTCTGTCGCTACATGGTTGCGTTGGAGGGCAGGTTCGACAATACCTAGAAGGTTCTTCAAGGACCTCACTGGAGCTATGATCATGTGATCGTTCCTTATCTTTGGGTGTCCACCGCCCGCGACGATACCCATCGGGCGCTGCGGTTCTAGCTGTATTATTTAGCGATGCTATATGTATGATAGTATTCGAGGAGTATTCAATGATGTACGGACACAAGAGATGATGTACTTTTGGTTATAATTGAATGCATGCTAATTTGAATACTACTTTATTTTACGATTTGGTTTTTCTTATTGAATGCTCATATTGGAAAAGTACTCCTACTTTGAATGCAAAAATTGAAGAGCAGTCCATGCAGAAATCTCGGAGCCCGCCTCCATCATCCACGCAGTCGTGGGGGTAGCTTCTCCTTCATTCCCGTGTGCTCGACAATTTGTTGTAATAATGCACTCGGGAATGAAAGGAGGAGCTACATACCATCACCGATAGTCAACCCGTGATTAATAATAATGATCTAATTTAGGATTTTTAGTACATATATTTAATATTTGAATTATGAACTTAGGCCGGAAATGTCGTACTCGGACGATGAAAACCGCCCGGGGGAGTGCGACTGGTGCCACGACGACCGAGGTATGTGCGACAGGTTCATTGAGCTGGACGAAGATCGGCGCTTCAGCATTAAGCTCGAGGAAACCTTCGATATTCATACGGTACGCAATGACGACAATAGTTTTTTTCGTAATTAAGCACGACTTCAACTATTTCAACGTGTATTTTTCATCTTTTCCAATTCGACTAGCTTATCCCATGCTTTACAAGACGCTATGTCTTGGAGAGGATGGGTTTTGAAGACCATGAAAGTATGGAAACCAAAAAAATTATCCTAAGTACCCATCATGGTGTGGATTTTCAAGTAAATATGTACAATGCTCAGAGTGTAACCATTTTGGTTGCAAAAACAGGGAAGCAATTTGCAAGATGTATGGTTTTGATGAGGGTATGCTTGTCACCATGGATCTTGGTGATCCTACAATCGCGCAAGAGAGACCTTCGATTTTCGTCCTTGTGGATACACCTCCAATTCTTCCCCCATGTGAGCTTAACATAGTTATTAAGTAATTTATATGGGATAATTAGATTTATGCCCCTAGTTGTGTCCCACTCATCTGTTTTACCCCTAATTCCCAAAAGTCACCAGTTCTGTCCAAGTCACTTTGCTCATCTTATGCTTTTGCCCTTTGACCCTTTCACCATCAGTTTGAAAACTTCATAACTAATTCATACTAAATCAGAAAAATGCAAATAAGATACCAAAATGTTCGGAAAAACATCACCTATATGTCAGTGTCATTTGCATTCATGAAAAAAGTGTTGGAAAATGCCCATCCGAGTTTTAGCTCTTATGCTACCACCATGAATAGTAAAATTTTAAAAAGTCCAAAAAAATTAAAAATAAAATTGGTGGCAAAGAATGAAAAATTTTTAAGTGCCTGCCAAGTTTCATCAAGGAATAACATTCGTGGGTGTCGCGGCAAAAAAAACAATCAGTACTCCAAAATAGATTATTTTTTGCCACGACTTCCACGAATGTCGTTCCCTAATGAAACTTGGCAAGCACTTAGAACATTTGTTGTTCTTTGCCACAATATTTTTTTTGAATTTTTTAGAGTTCACTATTCATGGTGGTATCAAAAGAGCTAAAACTCGGATGTGCACTTTCCAACACTTTTTTCATGAATGCAAATGACACAGACATATAGGTGATGTTTTTCTGAAAATTTTGGTATCTTATTTGCATTTTTATGATTTAGTATGAATTAGTTATGAAGTTTTCAAACTGACAGTCAAACGGTCAAAGGGCAAAAGCATAAGAGGAGCAAAGTGAATTGGACAGAACCGGTGACTTTTGGGAATTTGGGGTAAAACAGACGAGTGGGACACAACTAGGGGCACGAATCTAATTATCCCAATTTATATTGTTTATTTCAAAATAGTTGACAACTTATTTCCATTGACAGCTTATTTTCATTCTTCAAAGAATGTGCGGAAGATGGTAGACAAAACCTACTACACCAAAGGCTCCAAACTAACTTATCAGGAGAAAAATCATCTGGTCGCATTTTGTACAGATCTTGAGAATTAGAATATCTACAATCAAACTCCTCAACATTATGGTCAATACGTGCCACTAGTGCACGTCTTGAACTACGGTAACTACCATGGAGATACATTGGTAAGATTTTTTACTATTACGACATCCGTGCATCCTTTTGCACACTTCTAAAACTAGTACATCATTGCTAACTACGAAGTTATTACTATGTTTTTCAACAGATAATCCCGAATGATTGTGTGCCTCATCTGATGTATACACACGATAGCCTTCATGTTTTGAACATATAACCAGGTCTTCCTACGAATCTGAACTGTCCATACCGGTTTTCTAAAAGAAGTGGATACATGACAATCAAAGAATGGAAAAAAATGTATGGACAGTCGTAAGGAGCTTCTTGGAAGCAACATTCAGCGAAGGGCAAAAATTGGAGATAGGATGATCGCCATTCTTCATAATGGAGAGTCAGGGTCTATATTGTTTTATGCTATTTTACCTTAAGGGTGTTTAGGTCCTACCTGATACTGATGATCATGTGCTAAGAACAATTATGTAGGGTTGGGTTCGATGACTATGAGGATGATGATCGTATGACTTATTATTAATAACGAGTAGAAGTCGTATGATGATGCATGATTACTAGGACAAGTACTCGTTATTATATATGCTGATGTATGCGAGCATGCATGAGTTATTATATCAGCGGGTGAAATGAACATATATAGCAGCAGCGTTGGTAAACCAAGGACGAAGATATAAGAGAGGACACTTCTCTCTATTAGCTAGCTAATATAACAACCTAAAAATAACCCCAAAACCCCCTAAAGTAGCCACTTTCCAAAAAAAAACTTGGACTATTGGTCCCGGTTGGTGCCACCAACCGGGACACAAAGGCCCCCTGACTGGGCTCGGCGCACAGGGCCAGGTGGAGGCACATTGGTCCCAGTTCATGTTTGAACCGGGACTAATGGGTGGAGGTATTAGTAACGACCCATTAGTCCCGGTTCATGAACTGGGACTAAAGGCCCTTACGAACCGGGACTATTAGGTGTTTTTCTACTAGTGCAAACAACCAATGTAGCTTTCATGTACATGCACCAATGTTACTATTGCATTCAAATTCATTAGTCTTGGATGATTTAAGGTTCTATTATGAAGTAATATATGTAATATTCATATATGAATTCAACGGGTATGTAATTTATGAAATGGAGGCTATGTAATCATATGAGGTAACACTTTTAAGTAGCAGACTACAATATCCATTTCTTTTTGTGCACCTCTACACTAACACGTCAATGCATTATGTTTAAAGTAAATAACCAATGGCACTAAATTATCTATCTACACGAGAAATACATAGGCTGAGCATTTGATCACTTTTTTTGTCAACTCGCCTCTACACCCATACGATTGGCCGCGCCCGTGTGAACGTCCAAGTTATAGGCGCATCATCCCGAGTTATTGTCTTTTTTTCTGGGGTGAACTTCACACCAGTTATTAAATGGTGACGTGTGCCCCATGTACACAGTCTCTCATGACCTTCCCGCTAGCACGGTCCAAAATTAGTTGAAACTGGATACGAACGATCCCGCGGGCGGCAAAATCTCCCGCATCCTTCTAAAGTTTCCGCCACCTAGTCTTTAGCATTCGAAATTCCCCTTTTGTCCTTGGTGCACGGAGACCAACAGTTACAATACCGCATGAGGGAGTCCTGGATTAAGAGGTCCTCGGATGGCCAGACTATGTAGCATGGGCCGGACTGATGGGCTGTGAAGATACAAGACCGAAGACTCTCACCTGTGTCCAGATAGGACTCTCCTTAGCATGGAAGGCAAGCTTGGCGCCCGGATATGAAGATTCCTTTCTCTGTAACCGACTTTGTACAACCCTAGGCCCCTCCGGTGTCTACATAAACCAAAGGGCTTAGTTCCTAGAGCCAACCATAATCATACAGGCTAGGCTCCTTGGGTTTTAGCTATTACGATCTCGTGGTAGATCAACTCTTGTAATACTCATATTCATCAAGATCAATCAAGCAGGAAGTAGGGTATTACCTCCATAGAGAGGGCCCAAACCTGGTTTAACATCGTGTCCCCCACCTCCTGTTACCATCAACCTTAGATGCACAGTTCGGGACCCCCTACCCGAGATCCGCCGGTTTTGACGCCGACATTGGTCCCATCTACATAATAGGTCGAAGCTGATTTGGTAACTTTCGGTTCCCCCTGCCAATATCCTTCACGAAGATCCAGCAGCTCTCATCCTTGATCCTTCGCAAATATTGTTTTTACAATTTTGGTACATTTCACTTGAACATAATATCTTTCGAGCACTAACCCTCTATCAAGCGGGCACCCTCTAGGACATCCTCAAAATAATGCTCCGGTGTGTGATGGTCCTTGCCCTTGGGTGGACTTTTCGCCGCAATATCGGTGGCCCTCATCTTCGCCCAGTACGTCTTGACACGGGCAATGGCCATCCGTGCAACTTCTGTGCACAATGACCTCTTAACAGCATCGATACGTGGCGCCGCATCAACAAGTCACTGCACCAACCCGAAATAACTATTCGGAATTCGCTCAGCCGGCCACAGCCGGAGCACGACGTCCTTCATGGCAAATCAGGATATCTTGTGGAGCTCGGCCCACTGGGCTATCTGTTCGTTCAGCAACAGCGGACGCTTTGGCATGCTGAATTGCGACCAGAAAAGCTTTTCCATCACATGTCCTTCTTGCGCTTGGAAAAACTGTGTCGCATCGGAGACACTCTTGGGCAAGTCCAATAATGCGTCCAGAGAAATCCACATTTTATTAAGCGGGGCATACTTCGGATCACCGAATTTAGTTTGTAATATGAAGGGCTTACCAGCTGTGATCTCCCCAGCTTGTCGGATCTCCTCCCGAGCCACTCTAGACTCGGACCGTGCTTCCCTTGCCTCTTGTAAGGCCTTGTTAATATCGGCCGCTATGGTCTTGTTATCTTTCTTGAGAAATTTGCATCAGCTAGTGGCATCCTTTAGCTCAAGTGCCATAGTAGATATTCTCTCCTCGCACTGGCACCGAGCAGCCTGTTCAACCTTTAATTCCGCAGCTGCCTTTTCGGTAGCCGCATTGTTCATCCTGGCTTGATCCTTGGCCCGGGCAAGTTCAGCCCGAAGGGTCTCAACTGCGGTGGCACTATCTGCAGTTATGCATATCTCAGTATACAATTCTCAGCGTCATGCTCATATTATAGTACTTTCGTATACTGACTGCCCCAAAGACATACCTTGCGCCTCCTCGAGCCGCCTATTAATAAGTGTGATGTCATCATCCGCCATATCAAGTTTCTGCTTCAGATATGCAACCTCTATAGCTTGGGCAGTCGCCGGGGATATAACAGCCTGTGTTCCAATTAGTTAGATTATTTCATGGGCATATCTTTCTTGATCCTCTTATCACCTCCCTTTGGACGCCAACCAGAGTCTCAGGGGCTACTATCTATACACAGGCGCATTTTCCGTTTATAGCATAATTGAAAATATTACATTACATACCTCGAAGCCTCTTAGCAGGCCCGTAAAGGCTTTATTCAATCCGCTTTTCACGGACAGAACCCTCTCAACCACCGTACCCATCAAGCTACGATGTTCCTCTGAGACGGGCGCATGTCGCAATATGTCCATCAATGTATCCGGCGCCTCCGAATCCCTGGAAGCAGTTGATAGGTTACCGACTCCTTTCAAAGGAATATGTACATTCGACCTTAGAGTCGTCTCTGGCTTTAAATCGGATAGTCCAGGGCCTTTATTGTCGGTCCCCGTAGGGGCCGCACACCCCGGACCCTGGACGGCCGAAGTGTCACCTTCGGGCCTAGTCTTCGTTGTCCCTCGCACCGCTTGTTGATCGGGAGAGATCCTTTGGGACGACACTTCGGGGTTGTCTTCCCTATCGGGCGGGGAGATCTCTGGAGGCGTCTCGCTCTCCATCATCTCTGGAAGAAGATCCCCCGAGGAGGAGGACTGTTGAGGAAGGCTGCATGCCGGACTGAAACATATATTTTAAATATTACCCTTGCAACCAGGAAAGAACGGGATATGTTTAAAACACCCTTGTTCACTTACAAATAAGCTAAGGGCTTGTCCTTACGGAGGAACTGCATGACAACGTCGCCTCCCGAACCACAACCCCCTGACAGGGATATCTTCCCTCGCTTAGAAGCCTTTATCCTCATGTCTTCGGAGGAAGTCCTCTTCTTCCCATAGGGAGAAGGGATGTCAGTTTCTCCTTCCCTTTCATATTTGGAAGAGGGAGTTCCAATATCCCGAGACGAGGTGTCTGGTGTACCTCTAGAATGGGGGCCACCCTGGGCCTTCTTGCTCTCTTCCTTGTCTTACTTCGCCGTCACTTGATATGGTGCCGGAACCAGCATCCTTGTTAACACCGGATCAGCTGAGTCTTCGGGAAGAGGGGCCGAACACCTAATTCTCTCCGCCATCTTTATCCAGCCCTGGCCGAGTATGGTTTTTCAGTATATCGTTATGAGAAATTTCACTAAGCTGTGTTCAGGAGTCGACTACTTACCGAGGTATCTAGATGGTTGCGTGTCAAGGCTGATGTCCTCCATTGTATCCGGCCACTGTTATCGTGTCCCGAAGAATAATTTCCACATTCCTCTGAGCGTTGTACCAGAGAAGTGCTGAAGGGTTCATGGTCCTTCCGGATTGAACCCCCACAGGCGGAGAGGCCGTCACTGGCACAGTAGGACCCAATGAACTAGCATTACTTGGATTACGTTGGTAAGATGAGTATCCTTTTCAATGAGGCTCCGAAGGCGGCTTTGCAGCATCCACACTTCATCAATTGATCCCCAGTCCAGCCCCTTATTTATCCATGATGCAAGCTGTAATGGAGGTCCAGATCGGAACGCAGGTGTAGCTGTCCACTTGGTACCATGGGATTCAGTGATGTAAAACCACTCGCGCTGCCATAGGTTGGAAGTTTCTATGAAGGAGCCTTTTGGCCAAGGAGTATTGGTGAGTTTGCTCACTGCAGCACCACCGCACTCTTCTTGTTTCCTGTCGACTACCTTTGGCATCACATTGAAGGTCTTGAGCCACAAGCCAAGGTGTGGGGGAATACGGAGGAAGGCCTCGCACACGATAATGAACGCCGAGACATGAAGAAAGGAGTCCGGAGCTAGATCGTGAAAATCTAGCCCGTAATAGAACATGAGCCCTCAAACGAAGGGATGAAGAGCGAACCGTAGCCCTTAGAGGAAGTGGGAGATGAATATGACCCTCTCGCCAGATCTAGCAGTAGGAATAACCTGCCCTTGAGCAGGAAGCCTGTGGGGGATTCCGCGGTCAGGTATCTTGCCTCCCAGAGCTTCACGATATCCTCCTCTGTGACATAGGAAGCCACCCACCAGCCTTGAGGGCTGGGTCCGGACATGACTGGGAAGCGCGAAGCAATTAAATTGAACCTTGGGTCCTGGAACTCGAGGTGGGAGAGGTTGATGAAAGGGTTGGCGTAAAGGAGAAAAGACAGGTCTTAGCCGCTTTATAAAGGCGATGAATATCAAACGCCCCCTCCTAGGCCTTAAAACCTACCTATTCCCAAGGAATCATGCCAACAAAACGGTTGGGTTACCCATGCCTGTGTTGATGAGAATCCCGCAATAAGGCGACACGATCCCTGCTTTGACATGACGTGCCAATGAAACCGCATCTCGAAATATGGAGCGGCAGGCTAAAAACTGTTCGAAATAATGGCTGGGCGGCGATGTGATGTCACACTACAAAAAGTTGTCAGCGGATTGGACTCGTGAAATATTATACTCTCTGCATTTGTGTGTGGAATTTGTTTTGCAGAGCCGGACATGTTTTCTGTGTTCAAAGACTATTTTGGAGTATTCAGAGAAGGAACCCGCCTTGCAATGTCGAAGACAATTTGCATGCCGGACACCTTGTAATTGAAGCCTGGTTCAGGGGCTACTGAGGGAGTCCTGGATTAAAGCGGTCCTCGGACGGCCGGACTATGAGCATGGGCCAAACTGATGGGCTGTGAAGATACAAGACCGAAGACTCTCACATGTCTCCGAATAGGACTCTCCTTCGCGTGGAAGGCAAGCTTGGCGCCCGGATATGAAGATTCCTTTCTCTGTAACCGACTTTGTACAACCCTAGTCCCCTCCGGTGTCTATATAAACCGGAGCGCTTAGTTCGTATAGCCAATCATAATCATACATGCTAGACTTCTAGGGTTTTAGCTATTACGACCTCGTGGTAGGTCAACTCTTGTAATACTCATATTCATCAAGATCAATCAAGCAGGAAGTAGGGTATTACCTCCAGAGAGAGGGCCCGAACCTGGGTAAACATCATGTCCCAACGCTTCCTGTTACCATCAACCTTAGACGCACAGTTCGGGACCCCCTACCTGAGATCCGTCGGTTTTGACACCGACACCGCCCTCATCTACATAATAGGTCAAGGCTGCTTTGGTAACTTTCGGTTCCCCCTACCACACGGCACCCCCATTTCCTCTCCCCTCCCCCCAAAACGACTAACTCCACAGCACTAGAGCATCTTACATCACGTTGTTCGTACTTCATCGGCCTTTCTACCCCTCCACTCTCGAAACCCTACACTACTCATCCACCAGCGTACCAGAGGCCATTCACTGCCATCGGCGTCCACCTCGCCGGATCTGCTTCTACGGCCGCATCTA
>NC_041385.1:269325775-269351639 GCF_002162155.2 Triticum dicoccoides | reverse complement strand
GACTTCTCATCCACCACTGTACCACAACCCATTCAGTGCCGGCCTTGTCCACGGCGCCGGATCTGCTTCACCGATACTGTCGTCAATCGCAACGCATCTGCAGTGGCTCATTTGTACTCCCCATGGGAGACGCTTCGTCCACACCCCCCCGGAGCTGGCCCACCGACGCCCGCATCGACAGCCTCTGATCCTCTTTGCCGACACCTTCCTGAACCCTACCGGAGCCACTTCACTGACACTATCGTCAACCCTACCGGAGTAGCTTCGCCTATACCATTCTCAACCCTACCGGGCCGCTTTGCCAACTCACAAGTCCACGGCCTCAGATTCTCTTCCACACACCCTGATCCAACCTACCAGAGCAGCTTCTGACACCCCGTCCATGCCGTAGATCCGCATCGTCGACACCATCCTTAACCCAACCACTGGAGCAGCTTCACCTATGCCCTCGTCCACTGGAGAAGTGCGTTGTGCGGCGCCCGCTGGAGAAGTGCGTTGGACGGGCCACAATGGAGCAGCTGCTGGAGACCATGAGAATGAGGGGCGTCACCAGAGGGAGGAGCACCCAGGAAGATTTGCCCCTACCCGCCGGCCATGTAGCCTAGCTGGACAGACCATCATCGAAGACCAGGCCAGATGGGACCAGTGGCGATGGCTCACTGGAGGAACCCTAGTGCTGTAGGCAGGGGATCGAGGTAGAGGGAAAGGGGAGAGGAGACGCAAGTGAGTAGGGCAATGAACGCTTGCATGTTTGTTTTTACTTGAGGGCCAGGTGTGACGCGGGTGTCAGCAGTTGCATTTTGAGTGTAATATTGGTAGACAACAGAGTCATTTCACTATTCCCCTTCCCTTCAATTTTTAGTGAGGTTCTACCCGAAACACCCCCCTCCAAAGCGAAATAAGTTAAGCCCGAGCCCATAACTCAAAAATGACTTCTTTATATTTTTTATGGCTTATTTTTACAATAAGCCCTGAAAAGGCGGAATCGAACTGGCCCTTAACCTATAATTCAATTGTGTGTGCAATGATGAATCCCTCCTGCCTGCTATAGTGTACATTTAGGAATCATCATACATGGCATAACCTAATACATGTGCATTACATTGTAGAATGTGGAATATGCAATGTTTATGTTAGTTCATACATTGCACATGATGTTTAAATGCCCCTTAAATCTTGTCAGTCAAGTGATGGTCTTTAAGCCTCCTTCTTTGCTTCTTTTCTTGATATGTAAGATTTGCTCACACATCTGTTCAATTGCTTGCTTGCATCAGCCAACCATACTAGGACTGTTTGCTTTGATTACTTGTTGTTCTTGACCTAACACTCTAACACAGCTTGTCAACGATTTAAACACTAAGGGCTGCTGCAGTGGGGCCTTGTCTAACTCATAGATGACATAAAGGTTTGGCCATACACTAAAGTAGGCTCTCCAAGATTACCTAGAGATCCCGTTCGAATGTATGCCTAGTTTTTAGATAGTGCAGACATAGTAAATACTCATTTCATTGTGTACAGCTACAAGAGATGTGGCATGTTTCATTATGTGGTGTTGTTTTGTTATAATCTCATCCTTTTGTGTTCACAGACTAGAAAGTATGCATATTTATCTTCCAAGGAGACGAGTAACTAGTTTGTGTCACCTTGTAGAGGGGGTGCAACGAAGATAAGATTGAGGATTTCCAAGTACAAGATGTTAGGAAAGAGCCTTGCAAGAGAAGTAGGAGCTGCGCTGAGCCTCTTCAACTAGTTAAGGTAAGTCGCTGTATCCAACTCAAGAGTTTAATTCCTTGTTTGTTGCAGGAATAGTTAATTTGCTCTTTTCAATTGCTTTATTTGTTCTCAGTTAATGTTATGCCCAAACAATGATGCCCAATGTTGGGTACTTGTATAACTATTATTTGACATAATTAAAGACCTTACCATTTAATTACTCTACCGAAGTGTGCATGAAGATTTGAAGTCTATTAACCAAGTATTATTGCATAAGGCTCACAATCTAGTTTATACTAGGCTAATGATTTCATAGTTTTGCTTGCTGTAGTAGGTTTGTATGAATCCCTCTACTGCTCATTGTGCTTCCTAAGACTTCAATTGAGCTATAGAATGGCCAACTACTTGCTTACTTATACGTAACGTGGTGTCTAAATTTGTAACTTGTCTGTGTTTTGGATTAGGCCCCAACATCATGCTCCTCTGGTGAGCTAAGAGAGATTTATGTATGTAGGCTGCATAGACAACCTTTTTTATAATTTTTAAAAGGGACAATTGCAGTTTTACCCCTAGTTGGTTCCTACCAACGGGTTTTGCCCTTACTTTTCGAGCTTGCTCAGTTTTTCCCTTACTTTTTCCATCGAGGTCCCTCGAATGCCCTTTGACCGTTTGACCAAAACTTTGAAAATTCATAACTAATTCATACGAACTCAGAAAAATGCAAATAAGATATCAAAATGTTCAGATAAACATTACCTTGATGAGCATATCATTTGCATTCAGGACAAAAGCATCGTTTAAAATACCTGGGGTAATTAACATTATTAACATTATTAAAAATAAATAGGTATAAACAATATTTTTTCATGAATAAAAATTATATGCAAATGTAGGTGATGTTTTTTGAACATCCTGATACCTTATTTCAATTTTTCTGAGTTCGTATCAACTTGTTATGAAGTTTCCAAATAATGGTCAAAGTCGTTAGAACATTCATAACAAGTTGATACAAACTCAGAAAAATGCAAATAAGTTATCAGGATGTTCAGCAAACATCACCTACATTTGCATGTAATTTTTATTCATGAAAAAATATTGTTTATACCTATTTATTTTAATAATGTTAATAACATTAATTACCTCGGGTAGTTTAAACGATGCTTTTGTCCTAGATGCAAATGATATGCCCATAAAGGTAATGTTTATCTAAACATTTTGATATCTTATTTGCATTTTTCTGAGTTCGTATGAATTAGTTATGAATTTTCAAAGTTTTGGTGAAACGGTCAAAGGGCATTCAAGGGACCTCGATGGAAAAAATAAGGGCAAAACTGAGCAAGCTCAAAAAGTAAGGGCAAAACCCGTGGGTAGGAACCAACTAGGGGTAAAAATGCAATTGTCCCTTTTTAAAATATCACCCGCTTATGCTTCATGACGTATAACATTATTGTTAGTTCTGTTTTGCCATGTACAAAATAGTATATCTTGCTTGATTCACTATTGTAACTATATTTTTGCCCTAGTCATGTGTACTTACAGAAACATTTCAGGATGAAGTGACATCAACACAAAGATCTGCGAGCAGTGCGGCATGGCCGTTACTGAATGGTTATGGATTGGAATTGGAATGTGCTGACGTTCTCGAGCATCAATTAGAGGTGGCAAGACAAGATGTTCTCGAGCATCAACTAGAGGTGGCAAGACAACGTGTACATGATTCTCAACATACAATCAACAAGTTGGGACTGGATACGCCGGTATTGGATGTCGGAGTCAAAAAAATGAAACAAGACACTGAGGTAACCACGAAGGAATTGGAGATTTTGCAGACTGAAATTTGTGCTCTCTGAATGTGGCCAATCCTATTTTCTGAAGAGATTATAGTTCAAATGGTAAGTTCTATTGATGCATATCCATGATGTATGAGCTTTATTTGTTCGGTGTATGTAATTTGCTGTTTATGTACGCTTTATTATCACTGGTGCCGAACTATAATGCCAAGTGGGTATATTCGGCTATAATTTCTTTATTGTATAGTGTAGGATTGTTCTACATTTCTATGCTGTCTTTTTATTCTATAGTGTATGTTTTTAGAGGCAATAGTATAGAGTAGGATATTTCTTGAATATGCTATATAGTTGAAACGGGGGCAACACAACCAAACATTTCCTAGACGCCATACAAACAAACAAACATGTGTTGTCAAAGCCGGCCTTAATTGGGCTGGTCAAAATAATTTTAAGTGGATCCCAAATGATATGGCCCACTGTAACAACAACTCTTAGCAGGCCGTCAACAGGCGTAAAGTTCGATAGGGCCATATAAATGGAAATGGCCCACGAGCCTTTAGCAGGCCGAAATAAATGTTAATTGTATCTCGGTCCTTTTACTTTAAGGGCCAGTAAGAGGCCGAAAGTGTTATGGGCCAGAGGAGGCCCAATTTGCAAACAAGGCTTTTAACAGGCCGAAAGTCGCGTTGGGCTGAAATGATGCCCTGCAGAACGTAGGACCTGAATGGAACTTTGCCCTGCGGAACGTGGGACCCTAATGGACCTAAAGTCAAAGGCCCAACTATTATGCAGGCCGTTAATAGGCCGAGGGACAAAATGGGCTAAGAGTTGGCACATTTACCGAATGGGCCGAGGAGACGCCTAAAGTCACAACGGGCTAGAATTGGCCCAACTTCAGAATGGGCTAAGAAAAGGCCAAATGACATCACGTGCCATTAACGGGCTAGAACTAACAATGGGCTGCTAACAGGCCGAAAGAAACTAGGGCCGCAATTGGGCCCAAAAACGTAGCGGGCCGTTAATGGGCTTAAACTGACGATGGGCTGGAAATTGCAGAATCTAGAATGGGCCTTTGATGGGCCGATTATGTGTAACTTGTATGGGCCTTACTTGTAAATGGGCCTGACTCAAGTAGGCCGCTAATGGGCCGGTCCACTTATTTTGACAGGCCGAACCTTTTCACCAGAATGGGCCTCTGTTGGGCCGTGCCACGTGTCGACGTATCATAGGCCGCTCCTGTCCAATGAGTGGATGACATCTGTCCCAATGGTGAGGTAACAGGTGTTTCCTCTAGCCAATGAGAATTTTACATGTGGAAAATCCCCATTGGTCGTAGCTGTTAGCGGGTTATCGTATCCAAAACCGGACCCGATAGCTTAACGGCGTTCCGTTACGGTGGATGCCACGTGTCGGTCACCCTTGACGAAAGCACTTCTATGACGTGCGATTTATCGTCATCGATGTGGACACTTCCGTGATGATAATTTTGGTAATATCATGGAACACTTCTATGACAACACAGGTATGACTATCTTGATTCTGTCGTAAAATCATCATGGATGTACATGCATGACAAAAAACGTGACCAACTGTGACAAACACATATCATCACGGAAGTGTATATTTTTTATAGTGATAGATCGCACCATATCCAATAAATTACAGTGACAACGTTCGGACACACCATTTCGTTGTGGTGTTCCAGGTGGCGTTAATTGTGAAACTATCCCATGTTGTCTCAAATGAAGACCAAACTCGTAAGTCAAATATTCTCCTCCACGATCAGATCATAGAAAATTTATTTTCTTGTTACGATGATTTTCCACTTCACCCTGAAATTCTTTGAACTTTTCAAATGTTTTAGATTTATGTTTCATCAAGTATATATAACCATATATGCTCAAATCATCTGTGAAGATAAGAAAATAATGATACCCACCACCAGCCTTAACACTCACTGGACCGCATACATCATTATGTATTATTTCCAATAAGTCAGTAGCTCGTTCCATTGTTCCAGAGAACGGAGTTTTAGTCATCTTGCCCATTAGGCACAGTTCACAAGCACCAAGTGAATCATAATCAAGTGATTCCAAAAGTCCATCAGTATGGAGTTTCTTCATGCGCTTTACATCGATATGACCCAAACGGCAGTGCCACAAATAAGTTGCACTATCATTATTGAAATTATATCTTTTGGCTTCAATACTATGAATATCTGTATCACTACTATCAAGATTCAATAAAAATAGACCACTCATCATGGGTGCACGACCATAAAAGATATTACTCATATAAATAGAACAACCATTATTCTCTAATTTAAATGAATAACCGTCTCGCATCAAACAAGATCCAGATATAATATTCATGCTCAACACTAGCACCAAATAAAAATTATTCAGGTCTAAAACTAATCCCGAAGGTAGATGTAGAGGTAGTGTGCCGACCGCGATCACATCGACTTTGGAGCCATTCCCCACGCTCATCTTCACCTCGTCCTTAGCCAATCTTCGCTTAATCCGTAGCCCCTATTTTGTGTAGCAAATATGAGCAACAGAACCAGTATCAAATACCCAGGCGCTATAGTGAGCACTAGTTAAGTACACATCAATAACATGTATATTGAATATACCTTTCATTTTGTCATCCTTCTTATCCGCCAAATACATGGGGCAGTTCCGCTTCCAGTGACCAGTCCCTTTGCAGTAGAAGCACTCAGTTTCAGGCTTAGGTCTAGACTTGGGTTTCTTCTCTTGAGCAACAACCTTTTTGCCGTTATTCTTGAAGTTCCCCTTTTTTCCTTTACCCTTTTTCTTGAAACTAGTGGTCTTGTTGACCGTCAACACTTGATGCTCCTTTTGGATTTCTACCTCCGCTGCCTTTAGCATCACGAACAGCTCGGGAATAGTCTTGTTCATTCCTTGCATATTATAGTTCATCCCGAAGCTTTTGTAGCTTGGTGGCAGTGATTGAAGAACTCTGTCAATGACACTATCATCAAGAAGATTAACTCCTAGTTGAGTCAAGTGGTTGTGGTACCCAGACATTCTGAGTATGTGTTCACTGACATAACTATTCTCCTCCATTTTACAGCTGTAGAACTTATTGGAGAATTCATATCTCTCAATCCGGGCATTTGCTTGAAATATTAACTTCAATTCCTGGAACATCTCATATGCTCCATGACGTTCAAAACATCGTCGAAGTCCCGGTTCTAAGCCGTAAAGCATGGCACACTAAACTATCGAGTAGTCGTCAGCTTTGCTCTGCCAGACGTTCTTAATGTCATCAGTAGCATCTGCAGTAGGCCTGTCACCCAACGGTGCTTCCAGGATGTAATTCTTCTATGCAGACATGAGGATAATCCTCAAGTTATGGACCCAATCTGTGTAGTTGCTGCCATCATCTTTCAACTTATCTTTCCCTAGGAACGCATTAAAATTCAAAGGAACGGTAGCACGGGCCATTGATCTACAACAACATAGACATGCAAAATACTATCAGGTAATAAGTTCATGATAAATTGAAGTTCAATTAATCATATTACTTATGAACTCCCACTTAGATAGACATCCCTCTAATCATCTAAGTGATCACGTGATCCAAATCAACTAAACCATGTCCGATCATCACGTGAGATGGAGTAGTTCTCAATGGTGAACATCACTATGTTGATCATATCTACTATATGATTCACGCTCGACCTTTCGGTCTCAGTATTCCGACGCCCTATCTGCATATGCTAGGCTCGTCAAGTTTAACCCGAGTATTCTGCATGTGCAAAACTGGCTTGCACCCGTTGTATGTGAACGTAGAGCTTATCACACCCGATCACACGTGGTGTCTCAGCACGACAAACTGTAGCAACGGTGCATACTCAAGAAGAACACTTATACATTGAAATTTAGTAAGGGATCATCTTATAATGGTACCGCCATACTAAGCAAAATAAGATGCATAAAGGATAAACATCACATGCAATCAAAATATGTGACATGATATGGCCATCATCATCTTGTGCTCATGATCGCCATCACCGAAGCATCGCCATGATCTCCATCGTCACCAGCGCGACACCTTGATCTCCATCGTAGCATCGTTGTCGTCTCGCCAACTATTTTTACTACGACTATCGCTACCGCTTAGTGATAAAGTAAAACAATTACATGGCGATTGCATTGCATACAATAAAGTGACAACCATATGGCTCCTGCCAGTTGCCGATAACTTAGTTACAAAACATGATCATCTCATACAACAATTTATATCACATCATGCCTTGACCATATCACATCACAGCAAGCCATGCAAAAACAAGTTATACATCCTCTACTTTGTTGTTGCAAGTTTTACGTGGCTGCTACAGGCTTCTAGCAAGAACTGTTCTTACCTACGCATCAAAACCACAATGATTTTTTGTCAAATGTGCTATTTTAACCTTCAACAAGGACCGGGCGTAGCCACGCTCAATTCAACTAAAGTTGGAGAAATAGACACTCACCATCCACCTTTGTGCGAAGCACGTCGGTAGAACCAGTCTCGCGTAAGCGTACGCGTAATGTCGGTCTGAGCCGCATCATCAAATAATACCGCCAAATCAAAGTATGACATGTTAGTAAGAAGTATGACTATTATCGCCCACAACTCTTTGTGTTCTACTCGTGCACGTAACACCTACCCATAGACCTGGTTCGGATGCCATTGTTGGGGAACGTAGTAATTTCAAAAAAAAAATCCTACGATTACGCAACATCTATCTCTATGTGATGCATAGCAACAAAAGGGGAGAGTATTGTCTGCGTACCCTCGTAGACCGAAAGCGGAAGCGTGATGACAATGCAGTTGATGTAGTATTACGTCTTCATGATCCGATCAATCCTAGCACCAAAGATACGACACCTCCGCGATCTCCACACATTCAGCTCGGTGACGTCCTACGAACTCTAGATCCAGTTGAGGTCGAGGGAGAGTTTCGTCAGCACGACGGCGTGGTGATGGTGATGATGAAGTTACCGACGCAGGGCTTCGCCTAAGCACTACGACGATATGACCGAGGTGGACCTATGGAGGGGGGCACCGCACATGTATAAACAATCAACTTGTGTGTTCTAGGGTGCCCCCTGCCCCTGTATATAAAGGAGCAAGGGGGAGGCTGGCCGTCCCTCCTAGGTGCGCCCCCAATAGGGGAATCCTACTAGGACTCCAAGTCCTAGTAGGTTTCCACCTAAAGGGAGAGAGGGGGAAGGAAGGAGAGGGAGAAGGGGAAGGAAAGGGGGGCGTCGTCCCCCCTTCCTTGTCCTATTCGGACTCAAGGGGGAGGGGGCGCACAGCCTGCCCTGGCCGCCCCTCTCTCTCCACTAAGGCCCATCGAGGCCCATTAGTTCTCCCGGGGGTTCCGATAACCCTCTAGCACTCCGGTTTTATCCGAAAGTTCTCCGGAACACTTCCGGTGTCCGAATATAGTAGTCCAATATATCAATCTTTATGTATCGACCATTTCGAGACTCCTCGTCATGTTCGTGATTATATCTAGGACTTCGAACAACCTTCGGACGTTAAGCGTGTGGACCCTACGGGTTCGAGAACTATGTTGACATGACCGAGACACATCTCCACTCAATAACCAATAGCGGAACCTGGATGCTCATATTGGTTCCTACATATTCTATGAAGATCTTTATCGGTCGAACCGCATAACAACATACATTGTCCCCTTTCTCATCGGTATGTTACTAGCCCGAGATTCGATCATCGGTATCTCAATACCTAGTTCAATCTCACTACCAGCAAGTCTCTTTACTCGTTCTGTAATACTTCATCCTGCAACTAACTCATTAGTTACAATGCTTGCAAGGCTTATAGTGATGAGCATTACCGAGAGGGCCCAGAGATACCTCTCCGAAACACGGTGTGAAAAATCCAAATCTCGATCTATGCCAACCCAACAAACACCTTCGGAGACACCTGTAGAGCACCTTTATAATCACCCATTTGTGACGTTTGGTAGCACACACAGTGTTCCTCCGGTATTCGGGAGTTGCATAATATGATAGTCTGAGGAACTTGTATAAGTCATGCAGAAAGCAGGTGCAATGAAACTGACACGATCATAATGCTAAGCTAACGGATGGGTCATGTCCATCACATCATTCTCCTAATGATGTGATCCCGTTCATCAAATGACAACACATGTCTATGGTTAGGAAACATAACCATCTTTGATTAACGAGCTAGTCAAGTAGAGGCATACTAGGGACTATATGTTTTGTCTATGTATTCACCCATGTACTACGTTTCCGGTTAATACAATTCTAGCATGAATAATAAACATTTATCACGAATTAAGGAAATAAATAATAACTTTATTATTGCCTCTAGGGCATATTTCCTTCAGTCTCCCACTTGCACTAGAGTCAATAATCTATATTACATAGTAATGATTCTAACACCCATGGAGCTTTGGTGTTGATCATGTTTTGCTCGTGGAAGAGGCTTAGTCAATGGGTCTGCAACATTCAGATCCGTGCATATCTTGCAAATCTCTATGTCCCCTTCCCACACTTGATGATGGATGGAATTGAAGCGTCTCTTAATGTGCTTGGTTCTCTTGTGAAATTTGGATTCCTTTGCCAAGGCAATTGCACCAGTATTGTCACAAAAGATTTTTCATTGGACCCGATGCACTAGGTATGACACCTAGATCGGATATGAACTCCTTCATCCAAACTCCTTCATTTGCTGCTTCTGAAGCAGCAATGTACTTGTCTTCCAAAGCAGTAGCAATGAAACTGACACGATCATAACGCTAAGCTGACGAACGGGTCATGTCCATCACATCATTCTGCTAATGATGTGATCCCATTCATCAAAGGACAACACATGTCTATGGTTAGGAAACATAACCATCTTCAATTAACGAGCTAGTCAAGTAGAGGCATACTAGGGACAATATGTTTTGTCTATGTATTCACACATGTACTAAGTTTCCGGTTAATACAATTCTAGCATGAATAATAAACATTTATCATGAATTAAGGAAATAAATAATAACTATATTATTGCCTCTAGGGCATATTTCCTTCAAGCCGGTGAAAGGTGGGGATGTGGACCTGCATCGTGAGGGCAACTTCGGTGGCCCACTCCGGCGATAGTGCGACCGCAGCCGCCATGCGCGTGCTAACAAGGTGCTTGACCGCGGTCGCAATTTGCGACCGGGCGGCCATGGGAGCCCAAACGGCCGGTGTTGCTTCTCAGGTGGTGACAGCAACATCTGTCTGGGGGATAGCACCTAGCGAGAGCGGCATAGCAGCCGTCCATTCCACAGCGGTGGCCTTAGCCCTGATGGAGGCCGCCCATGACCATGTCGAGGCCGCCCACGCCCAGCTCGTGGCGGTCACCGCACAAATCGAATGAAGCTTCTTCGAAAATGGTCGACAACCCACGACAGAAGAGTTGGCAATCACCAAGAGTGTTCGAGCAACCGTCCATTCCTCCACCGCATACCTTGCGACGACGAAGCCCATCCAAGCCCAGATCGCGACCGCCCACGCCTAGCTTGTGGCGGCCTTTTCGAAAGAGATGGCAGGCGCGTATCGCGAGATGCTTGCCTAATATGGTGCGATGTATGTCATGAAGCTCCTTCCCCAGGAGACCGTCGGGCGTGAGCTGGACATGGAGGAGGCGGCGGAGATCGACGAGCACCAGCCGTAGTAGTACTCTTTGTTTTGTTTAATCAAGAGCGCTGGTCTTTAATTTGTTAGAGTAATGTTTATGCCAGCTAGCTCTATTTAATTAATGAACTTGCTCGATTAAGAAGTGTGGGTGTGCTGTAGTCTCCTTTGTGTACCCAAATTATGCAATGACGTAGATGAGCACTGTAACCAGGGAAATTGGAACCAAAATTTTGGACGTTCAAACTCATCGCACACGGGTTATGCTATCTGAACCGTTTGTGATGTTCAAATATCATACACCATTCTGAATAAGGGACCGTGTCTGATGGCACTTTGCGCGCTAGTTTTTCACTAAAGTGATTCCAATTTTTTGGCTTCCGCGGAAATACCAACCTCCCCGGCCCCACCCCCTTACCAAAAGCCACATTTACCCTGTTTCCGCCTTCCTTTCTAAGTTGAAACCTTCACTGCTTGCTTGGAGCGCCGCCTCCTCGCCGGCGACCCTCCTTCACGCTGCTCGGCCTTGCCTATCCAGGCAGGTAATCCACACTCGAACCCCGCCCTCCTCCTCCTTCCACATCCCACATGCCCCGACCGTTGGCACGAGCGCGACACTTCCACCCAAATCACCGACCCTCCACCAAATAAGCGCCGGCCTAAGCCATGGTGCACGTAGTACAGCCAGGATCTCAAGGGGCATTTGGCCGCAGAGAAGCAAATCATGGTCGCATGCGCGGATGAGGTCGTGATGTCTACCATTCGTGCCGACCCCCAGATCTTGGAGGAGCAACTTGCCATTTTCTAGCTACGCCAGTTAAGCATGCTCGGTTTACCCGTTGCGTGTGCTGCTCCTGCCTTTCCTTAACAAATTCTAGTGAATTGTGCTATCTAATTTTACCATGCAATCTGTTGCTCCTGTGTATATGTTCTATATGCCGTGCAGTGTGGTGCTCACTTATTAACTGTTTGGTTAATTAGTTGTCGTCTTCAGGTAACTCTTTGGTTCAATTATGCAAATGTGATGTTCAATTCTTCAGGCTGCAATTTTGTATTGTCTTCCATGTGAGAAACAAATCGAATTTATATTTACAAAATACATGGGAAACGAATACAATTGCTATATTTCCAAGTTGTCAGGCATGCTTGGTTTGGTTATACATTGTGCAATGTGGTGGTTAGTTAATGTTTGGTTCATTTGTGTTGTGGTGTTTAGTTAATTGTTTGGTTCAATTCTGCAATGCGATGTTCAATAGTTGTTGGTGCATTCTGTTATTGTATACCATGTGAGAAGTAAATTGAATTTGGATGTACTAAATACATGAGAAACAAATACAATTGCTATATTTTCAAGTTGTCAATCATGCTTGGTTTGGTTATACATTGTGCAATGTGTTGCTCAGTTAATGTTTGGTTCATTTGTGTTGTGGTGTTTAGTTAACTGTTTGGTTCAATTCTTCAATGCAATGTTCAATAGTTGTGGGTGCATTCTGTTATTGTATACCATGTGAGAAGTAAATCGAATTTGGCTGTACTAAATACATGAGAACCAAATATAATTGCTATATTTACAAGTTTTTAGGCATGCTTGGTTCGGTTAACTGTTTGATCTTCTATTAGGAGTATGTTATATTGTGCAATGTGGTGCTCAGTTAATGTTTGGTTCATTTGTTGTGGTGTTTAGTTAACTGCTTGGTTCAATTATGCAATGCGATATCCAATTGTCGTTGTTGGAATTATGTATTGTTGTGCTCGTGAGGAATAAATCGAATTTGGCTGCACTTAATACATGAGAAACATATACAAGTGCTACATTTCCTAGTTCTTAATATTGCTTGGTTTGCATAAATGGGTTTTCCATGTGGCTTGAATTAATCTGATGAATCTGCAATGTGCTTATTTTTCATCAACATATTTTACTGATAGCATGCAAACCCTTACTTCACCTGATGACTAACTACCTTATATGTGTCGCAGGGAAACATTATAATGGGAAGCACTGAGGTTTACAATCGAGGTTAGCACATGCATGGTCCGTTGTCTAATAGCACATTATTGTGCAATTGCAGGAACCATTCTAATACTTAGGGTTTTAACAATTTGGTGTTGCACATGTAGGTCCTGCTGTCAGAGGTTTTGACCCACTGTTCGACCCTTTTGCATATGGGGAAATGAGTTGTCCATGAATATCAATCAAGTCAAGAAACTCAGAAAGATTGTTAGGATAAAGAAATTGGCGACAAAAAACAACAAGAACTTTGCCTGCACAATGAAGAAGACATCAGTTCACTACAAGATGGTACTAACTATTATACCTTGCCCTTTTTTATTCATTTGCCCCATTTCCAATATAGAGAAGATATTTATGCACATCCTTGTTTTCAGGCCTTTCCAAAGCAGTTCACTAATGATTACCTCTCAAACCACCTCTATGGTCAGGAGTCGAGGAAGGATTTCATACAACACCCACGGTTCAATATTGAAGTGTTCCTGTAGAGGATGAAGGATGGACGGTTAATCATCCACAGGCACTGGCCTAAAGTTGCAAAGACCTTCAACATCAATGAAGGCTCAATATTCACCTTCCACTTCAGCAGTTTTCCCGATGAGATGCGTCTGTCTATGTATCGTCTATGCTGCTAATTTCGAAAGGTCGTGTGAAACTTTGTGCTGGTGCAGTTGTGTAATGGGGTAGCTGAGTGAAGAAGCTATCATGTTGTACTCTGATGTATTTCAATTATGAAATCCTGCTTCCTTAATATGGGAATGAAATATATTATGTGTTTAATATGAATGTCAATTAGATTAATTAATGGATTATCAATAATAGGACAATTAGCCTGCTAATTGGTTTTTGCTATTGCAAATGGTTATTCAGAAAATACCGTGGGTGATGACCTAAGGCAACGCACACAGTTTCTAGGAATAAACCGTGTTGGATTGATGAACAATCACACACGGCATTCTCTTCAAAACTGTTTGCGTTAGGCCACCTTGCGCAAACGTTTAGCGCATAAAAACTGTGTGGAATGGATAGCCTTTGCCACACAGTTTCTTCTACGCATAGTGTGTGATGCATTCAATAACGCAAACGATAATTTTTTTTAATATTGTGGGTGATGGGAACGCCATCACAAACGATTTAACAGGGAAAATTGTGTGTGATGTACCTACGAACGGAAACGTTTTCCTTGCAGCGAATGTGTGGGATGTATATACGAATGGAAACGTTTCACGGGGACTGACTATGTGGGATGTACTTATGACCGGAAATGATTTCGCCTGTATAATTGTATTTTTTTGAGCACTACTGTACGTATAACCGTATTTGGTCGTTCACCGGTCGCACACGACCTCATTTTGCCGAGCGTGTGTGTGAGGAGGGCATGTCCCCGACGGTTTCTGGGTTGTGTCGGAAGGACCCCCTAATCGCCCACACTCACTAGGCGACGGTTCCAAATGCTGTCGTGGAAAGGGGTTTTAAACCGTTTGTATTGCACCGACACGTACCATTGAAGGTCAGATTGATTTGAATTTGAGATACCGATGGCAGACATCATTTGGCCACATTGCATCTGTGCATGGACACACTATTCTAATTGGAGATAATGGGTGGCTTTCGCATCACATATCTATATCTATACCCCTATATATTATATTTTATATTTTTTATATAGTGTGTGAATAACTTTAACCTTGAAAGATAGTCGTTGGATGAAGCCAACCCGATGGTGCAGAGATGGAAAATTCGAGCACTACTGGCCATTGGATACCATCTACATTCCACCAGATTTTGCCACATGTACAATCTAGAAGAATCCATGGTTGAACTTAAGCATAATGCACAAACCTCAAAACACAAGCACTTCTTCTTTGTTATAGAATCTTCTGTATCGTAATTGCCCAAATGTTTTTCTACATGATTTTCCATTATTTGTTTTTGCTTTATGCTTTACAACGCACAATTCCATAAATCTTAAAATAAATTAGCTTTCTTATGAAAAATAGATGATTTCGGATGAGATGAACTATAAGAATTAAACGAACATCTACATCATGCATATATGACTCAAAGCTTACATGCTATAATGTGGTATTTATTCATAATTTGGTTTCCAAATCTCATGCGTACAATGCACGTGTACCTTACTAGTCTAAATAGTGTTTGTGTGTGTTGTGCGTGTTAAACACACTGTACGTAGTATCATACATGGTTTAGATTCCGAACATCTAGCTAGAGTACATGTACTATGATTTGAATTCAACATAAAATGGATACATATATTTGAATTTGAGATCGTATGTACATGTATTTCATATTTATATAGGTATTTACTACTCCTATATTCATGTCATGTGTTGTGAAGATAATATTTAGATGGTTGTAGAACTAACCCGAGTACAACCCCATTCAAACAGGGAAAATGTACTCAAATTTAGTCCATATGCTAGACAACACGAATTGTTTTTTATTGTTGAGGGAAGTGCAAATTGATTTGGTACTTATGTTTGTTGTCCCGATTCTTTAGTTTTGTTGTTGTTGTATTTGAATGCATTTATAGTAATATAGTAAAACGGGACATGGATTTCTCTAGTGATGAGGTGCGAATTGTCTTTTTTTTGTTGTACATGTTAAGCTTGTTCTCCCGAAATTTCAGTCGCGCCTTGTTATGCCGAAATTTCAAGCTAGCATCTTTGTCTATCGTGCTGCGAAACTCCCCCCCTCTTCTACCCGCGCCTTGTTACGCCAAAATATTTAAGATAAATCTTTATCTCGTTGTGCTCTGAAAACTCCCTCAATCTCGACCCACACCTTGCTATCCCAAACTACAACGCGCGCGAAAACTGCCACCTCCTGCGAAATCCCAACATGCGAAATGCCTGTGATACCCCTAAACTGAAAGAACTGCCTAGCTCAAATTGTGGGGGTACTTTCATAACTTACCCCACATTTCATACAAGCGCGTCCCTAAGTCATGGTTCCCCCCTCCCATCCCATCCGCCCATCCATTCGTACATTGAGGCCGCGAAAACCCACGAAGCCCCATACCCTCCTCCGTCCGCCACCCAGCCAGAGCCTCTTCCCCGACGATGTCTTCCACAGCAACACCTCGATGTCCCTCATCCACCGCACCGGATGAGGATCCGTTGTTGATCTCATTCGTCCTTCCGGTTCAGCCAGCCCGTCCTCCACCTCCAAGGAGCTGCCCCGATGTTTGCCTCGTCCACGCCACCTCCATTCCCAAATCACCGTCTTCACCTGCACCACCAAAAGAGCATCATCATTGTCGGTGTCAAAACCGGTGGATCTCGGGTAGGGGGTCCCGAACTGTGCGTCTAAGGCTAATGGTAACAGGAGGCGGGGGACACGACGTTTACCCAGGTTCGGGCCCTCTCGATGGAGGTAATACCCTACTTCTTGCTTGATTGATCTTGATGATATGAGTATTACAAGAGTTGATCTACCACAAGATCGTACAGGCTAAACCCCAGAAGCTAGCCTATGATTATTATTGTTTTTGTCCTACAGACTAAACTCTTTGGTTTATATAGACACCGTAGGGGGCTAGGGTTACATAGAGTCGGTTATAGAGAAGGAGATCTACATATCCGAATTTCCAAGCTTGCCTTCCACGCAAAGGAGAGTCCCATCCGGACACGAGACGAAGTCTCAATCTTGTATCTTCATAGTCCAACAGTCCGGCCAAAGTATATAGTCTGGCTGTTAATCCCGGACTCCCTCAGTAGCCCCTGAACCAGGCTGCAATGACGATGAGTCCAACGCGCAGATTGTCTTCGGCATTGCAAGGCGGGTTCCTTCTCCGAGTACTCCATAGAAGATTTTGAACACAAGAATCGTGTCCGGATCTACAAAACAAATTCCACATACCACCGTAGAGAGCACAATATTACACAAATCTAATCTGCTGACAACTTTTCATAGCGTGACATCACGCCGCGGCCCGTTCATTATTCGAACCATTTTTCACAACCAGCTACCGCACATATCGCGAGGCAGTTTTATTGGCATGTCTTGTCAAAGCAGATATCGTGTCCCCTTATCACGGGATTCTCATCAATACGGGTGTGGGTAACCCAACCGTGCCATCAATTGTGGCGTTTGGAGAATAAGAAAATTTATCGGGCAAGTGGGGAGGCGCAGGATCTCCGCTGCCTTTATAAGGAGATAAGAACTCCCTTTTTCACCCACGCATTCTTCTTCCTCTGCTCATCCATTCCTTTTTGCTCGAGCCCTAGTGCCCAAGCGTTCGTCTTCTCCGCCCAAAAAGGTTTCCCGAAAATGTCCTGATCCGGAGCAGGAGGCTAGTGGATGGCCTCTACTGTCCGGGAGAAGGATATAAAAAAACTTCTGGGGCCGGGTATTTGGCCAAAAGAATCGGCCACCGTCTCCTGATGGCAAGACAGATAGTCCCTACTCCGGAACCCCATGAGTGGGTGGTATTCCTCCCTCATTTCATCCGCGGGATAGGGTTTCTCCTTCACCCATTCGTTCGCGGCATCATGTATTATTACGGGATTGATTTTCATGATGTATCCCTCAATTCCTTCCTCAACATCTCGACATTCATCGTCGTGTGCGAGGCCTTTCTCCACATCCCGCCACATTTCGGCTTATGGCTGAAAGTTTTTAATGTGAAGCCCAAGGTAGTGAGCGGCGAGCATGTCAAGTGCGGAGGCGCCATGGTGAGCAAGATGCCCAATGTTACATGGCCAACAGGTACTTTCAATGATTCCGTTAAGGAGTGGCAGCAGCAGTGGTTTTTCATCACCGAGCCGCACGACAAGGAATGGGCAGCTGCTCCAGAGTTCAGATCCGGCGCCCCCCTGCGACTTACGTCCTAGCCCAAGAAGGGCCTGAAATGGGCTTCGTCTGACAAACTATCGATGCTCCAGACGTGCGTCCAAGACATGGAAGACAAGAACATCTAGCTCGTCGATGTAATCCAGGTGATGTTAGTTCGCCGGATTCTACCTTGTCAACACCGGGCTTGCAATTTATGGGAGTTCAACCCGGCCAAGCACCAGACCTTGCTAGAGATCTTTGGCTCCTCGCATAAGGACATCTGGAAGGTGCTTTTCAAGTCCGGCAAATCGTGGCCGGACTCCGCCAAGGACCACGGGTACCAACAGTCCCGCCCTGCAAGTTCGGTAAGTAATTGTACGTTGACAATTCATATGTTTTATTGGCATATCCTTAGAAAAATGTTGAATGTGTTTCCCACAAATTTCCTAGGGCTGGGCGAAGAAGGCGGGGCGGATCTACTATCCGGCCCCACTACCAGAAGAACCAGCCGGCCCATTTCTGATGAAGATGCCGGTCCCGGTGCCTTACAAGGCACCGAAGAAGAAGGCTGAAAAAGAGGCCAAGAAGACCAGGGGTAGCCTCCGTCGTCGTGGTGCTTCGGACACAAAACCCGAAGACTTCAATGCCCATTCTTCCTCCGAAGAGGACGACGAGGAGGAGGGAGATGAATCCCCCATGGGGGGAAGAAAGAAAAGGACGGCCTCCACATCCTTGGAGGCCGAGTCGCCTAAAAGGGGAAAACTACCCTTCCAGAGGAGTCCACTGCCGCGGCCGATAGCAGCCCGGAGTGGGATCCCATGGCCCAGCCCCTGGTGAACTCGTGAGTATAAAATCCGAACATGCTTATCCGTCCAGACTTGTCATGGCATAGCACTTTAATCTGAGCCATACTTCTTATAGTCCTGCAAGGTCCCGCGCCGGACAACACTCGTTGGAGGACTTGCTGGGTTCAGATGCTATGGAGAGCGGGACACCCCCAAAGGGCCCCTCCCCCGGACATATGAAGGACACTGAGGTTTCATCCCAGAAGGACCCAGGCCACGGAGGGGGGGGGGAGATCGCAAAGGCGGCGCCAGGAGGCCAAGCTTCAGGATCCGGGCACATGGGAGAGAAGGCTCCCGTGGATGTCGACGGCGGGGATCATCTTGAATCTGGCCCCGAGTCGGACATGATATTGGAGACCAATAAGGCCCCAGAATTAGACAGGCAGCCTCTGTTGGCTGGAGGGGGTGTGTCTATTCCACCGGCAACCTCTGTCCAACAAGAGGTGTCGGATGCTTTATTAGCGGCGCTGAAGAGCGCCTCCATCATTGATGAACATCGTGCCCTTATGGGTGAGGTGATTGAGAAGATTCAGTCCGCTGAGAGTGGACTGAATGAATCCTGTATCAGCCTCATGAGAGGCTTTGAGGTATGTTTTATGAGATTTGGAAGAGTGTCATGGTATAGATAGCAGCCCCTGATACACTGTTCTGTGGAAGAAAGAACCGAATAGAGGATCAAATTTATGTTCGCAGGAGACTAACTTGATGACATCTATCTCTTTTTTAATAAGCAGGCATCTATAGAGACTGCCTCCTCTCATGCTGCGGAAGTATCCGGACTGAGGCATAGTCTGGAGCGGGCCGAAGGAGAACTTGGCCGAGTGAAGAAACAGCTGGAGGATAACCAAGGTATGCAGAAACCTTGTTCATTTATCACAAATAAATAAGTGTGTATGATTAAAATATTTTTATGATGTGCTCTAGGGGCGACGTCCGAAATTGAGGCTCTTAAGAAGGTTGTGTCCGAAGACGAGAAGAAGGCAGTCGTAGAGCAGGCTCTCCGTGAGAAGCACGAGGTGAGAGTTATTGAAGCTGAGTGAGAGCTTCAGGAGGCCGTGAAGAAATGCGAGACCTTGGAGCAGAGTTTATCAGGGAAGGAATCCGAACTCTCCCAGGCTCGCCAAGCCGCAAGTGATGCCCGGGGGGAAGCCCAAGGTGCCTTGAAGGAAATCCAGGAGGCGAGGAAGATTGCGGCTGGTAAGGCTTTTTCTATACAAAGAGGGTATTTGAAAGGAGAAAATCAAGTTGAGAGTTTGAATTCTGATTTCTCCATGGGTATTTGCGGAGCTGCCGTGCAGCATATCTGATGCCGCCCAATTCTACCGAGTCGAAGAGAGGAATACTGCGGATAAGCTCTTCTGGATGCATTATCTGGCACCGAATTATCTAGTGCCTTTCTCCGATCAACTGAAGTAGCTGGTCGAACTACATAAGGCGACCGAGCTAGCCATGAAGTATTTAATTATCCGGCTGTGGCCCGCCGAGCCGATTCCAAGCAGTTACTTCGGGCTCGTGAAGCGGCTTGTGAGTGCCTGCCCTTGACTCGAAGTCATCAAGCGGTCGATCTGCATAGAAGGTGCACGAATGGCCTTCACCTGTGCAAAGGTGCATTGGGGGAAGATGGATGCGGAAAAGCTGATGACCGAGGGACCGCCGGAGGGAAAGGAGCACCGCAAGCCCGAGCTGTATTATGAAGGTGTCTTTAAAGGAGCCCGCCTTGCGGCGGAGCAATGCACCAAGGACATTATATTTCTGTGAATACGGTCATGTTTGTCCTTTGTCATGTTTGAACAAGGTCGTTTCTATTATTTATTGCTTGTCGTTTGAAAGTTTTTCCTCCTGTGCGGCCGTTTTATATACTAATCCTGAGAGTTGGCCAGTCGGCGGCTTCTGCCCCCACGTACTAAGTACGGGGGTGTTCGGGATAAACCTGAGCACTCTTTATCCCAGTTTTGGGTCCTTGAAGGAGGTGTTCAGCACAGCGAACCAGGCAATCAGACTATAGGGTTTTATCACTCTCACTTAGCCATAGGAGTTCTAAAAGTAAGGTAGGCGCAGCCCCTGGTGTTTGGAAGACCGCACGAGGGGCTCTATAAGCGCCTAATTGGAAGAAAAGCCGATCCATCGCATGCTGCATTGGTTATGGCATTATGCAGAAGAAATCCTTAAACATTTTACAACCTCTCGAACAGCTGACCAGCTCTCGCTGCATCATGAAAGTCAGTTTTTGGCTTTCTCTACTGAGGTGCTCGTCCGGAAGAACCGGGACACAATCACAGTAGTTCTCCGTGTGCTACCTTAGCAGATATAGCGGAACGTAAGGTACCAAAACATAGGAGCCGGGCAAACCCAACTATTGACCCAAGACATGATTCGAAGCTGATGCATATAATGCTATAAGTTCGGGGTGCTGAATTGCCGTGAAGGTGTTCAGACTTTTTTGCCGTAGTATGGGTATAATGAAGACCCTGGCATATTAAGGAATATCACGATATGCAACTACCTTTTAACAAAAGAGTTTTAATAAGAAATAGCAGCAGACGAGCATCATATAAACTCACATGTTGTATTTGAGTAATACGTCAATGCGTATGAATACAGGTAATGTGATAAAAAGGAATATGACTGCGGAACCTGCTGAGACCAGGCGGGAGGAAGGTGTATGCGGATCCGGAGTGTGGTCGAATGATCATAGAGGGGAATATCTAGAGATTCCCTTACGCGCTCGAATTGTCTTCATGCCATCCGTCCTGGCCTATGCAAAGGTGAACCTGCAAAGAAAATGTAAGAAATGGTTTTGCGCCACGGAGCGGTTGAGCCGCGGTATGTGGCTTGTCTTAACTTTTTGCCGAGTGTTTTTAATTAAGCTCCGGGTGAGCCAGGCTATCCTGCCACATAGTAGTTCGGACTCCTTTTGCAGAGTCCGGGAGCTTGGCCGTTGACTCGAGGTTCGGTTGGAGGGTGTCATCCGTTGGTCTTGCTCTTAAAGCGGCGGTGGACTTTTCAATAGTGACGGGGAGTTTGGCCCTGCCATTAACCGTGATGATGCCGCGCGACCCGGGCATCTTGAGTTTACAGTAGGCATAATGTAGCACCATGTTGATCTGAGCGAAACTGGTTCGTCCGAGCAATGCCTGATAGTCACTTCAAAAGGGGACGATGTCGAAGACTAACTCTTCGATATGGTAACTGTCCGGAGATCCGAAGACCACTTTCAGTGTGATTGAGCCCGTGCAACAGGCCTCTACATCTGGTATGACACCTTTGAAGGTTGTTTTTGTGGGCTTGATCCTTGAGGGGTCGATGCCCATTTTCTGCACTGTATCCTGATAAAGCAGGTTCAGGCTTCTGCCACAGTCCATAAGGACTCGTGTGAAGTGGAATCCGTCAATGATGGGGTCGAGGACCAATGCGTGGCCGAACCGCCATGACGGATACTGGTAGGATGGTCCCTGTGATCGAAAGTGATCGGGCAAGAGGACCATGGGTTGAACTTTGGGGCGACTGGCTCTATTTCAAAGACGTCCCTTAGTTCACGCTTCCTCTTGGGAATATGGGTTGCATATGTCATATTCACCGTTTTCACCAGGGGAGGGAATTTCTTCTGTCCTCCTATGTTTGGTGATCGGGGCTCCTCCTCGTCATCTTCGCTTTGAGACCCCTTCCCCTTGTTTTCGGCACCTGACCTGCTAGCTTGTCTGAAGACCCAGCATTCTCTGTTGGTATGATTGGCTGGTGTTCCTGGGGTGCCATCAATTTGGCATGGACGGTCGAGTATGCGGTCCAAACTGGACGGGCCTGAATTGTTTTTGTTGAATGGCCTTTTCCGCTGACCGGACTTGGAGCCACTGAATCCGGCGTTGACCGCTGTGTCTTCGGCACTATCACTGTTTTTGTGACACTTGTGTTTGTTGCGCTGTGGTTTGTCGTTGCTATCCCTGGCGTTTGATGTGCCAGGATTGCTTGTTGTGCTGTTGCTACGAGCCAACCAGCTATCCTTGCCCACACAAAAGTGGATCATGAGTGTGGTGAGGGCTGCCATGGACTTTGGCTTTTCTTGGCCGAGATGTCGGGCAAGCCACTCGTCACGGATGTTATGCTTAAAGGCCGCTAGGGCTTCGGCATCCGGGCAGTCGACAATTTGGTTCTTTTTAGTTAGGAACCAGGTCCAAAATTTCCTCGCTGCCTCTCCGGGCTGTTGGGTTATGTGACTTAGATCATCAGCATCCGGTGGTCGCACATAAGTGCCCTGGAAGTTGTCAAGGAATGCGTCTGCCAGGTTCTCCCAACTCCCGATGGAGTTTGCCGGCAAGCTATTCAGCCAATGCCGAGCCGATCCCTTCAGTTTTAGTGGGAGGTACTTGATAGCGTGTAGATCATCTCCGCGGGACATGTGAATATGGAGGAAGAAATCTTCTATCCATATCGCGGGGTCTGTAGTACCATCGTATGATTCAATGTTCACGGGTTTAAACCCTTCTGGTAATTCATGATCCATTACTTCATCAGTGAAGCATTGGGGGTGGGCGGCGCCTCTGTGTCGGGCTACATTGTATTCAGTCCGGCCAGACTTTTGTTTAGTGTATCTGGCGTGACGGTATTCATCATGCGTTGTGGAGTGCCCCCGTGATCCGTAGATCGGTCTTGACTGTCCTACTTTGTTTTCCAATACGTCTCGCAGGTCCTTCATGTAGCCCCGGCCCTTCGTGTTTTTGCTTGATTGGCGACGGGGTGCGGTCTGGACTGTCTCGGCCACGGGGTGGCCGGTCAGCCGCATCATGTTCTGGTAGCGTGGGCTTTAACGCCTCCTCCTCGAGTTGAGGTAGCGACCTGCGCTTTGGGTAACTTTTGGTAGGGCGCTCGAGTCCGTATTCCTCGGCAGCCAGGACCTCGGTCCATCTATCAGTTAGCAGATTTTGATCAGCTTGAAGGTGTTGCTGCTTTTTCTTCAGGCTTTTTGTAGTGGCTATAAGCCGTCGCTTGAAGCGCTCCTGCTCGACGGGATCTTCAGGCACCATGAATTCTTCGTCGCCAAGGCTCACTTCGTCTTCAGAGAGAGGCATGTAATTATCATCCTCTGATTCTCCATCTGTTGCCTGTTCTTTAGGGCTAGCTTCCCCATATTCTTGCTCGGCCTGCTCAAAGCCTGGCTGGGCTAGATTGTTTTGGTCTTCGGCACCATCCGGATTGTTATCATCTCTTGTGCCGGTATCACTATTTTTTCTATGGTGGGGCTTGGAGCGGCGCCTATGACGCCAGTGCCTAGATTGCTTCTCCAAGGGATTATCTTCCGTTACATCATCGCCATTGCTTTCTTTGGAGGTGTCCACCATATGATGAGGTGCTTGTCCAGCGCCCTATAGGCGGTGGTTCCTATTCTTCTCCTGCATCGTCGTGCATACCGTCGATGTCTTCGGAGTTGACGTCAAGCACACCGGTTAAGTCATCGACAGTGGCTATTAAGTGGGTGGTGGGTGGAGAACGAATTTCTTCGTTGTCCGCTTCCCACTCGAGTCGGACATAGTTCGGCCAAGTGTCTCCTAACAAGGAGAGAGACCTCAATGAATTTAGCACATCACCCAAGGGCGAGTACTGAAAGATATCCACGGATGTGAACTCCATGACTGGGGCCCAATCATATTCGATAGGCACGGATGTACGCGTTTCGGATCCTATAGATGGAGACGAGTTCGAGGGTCCGACGATACCGGCCTCATAGGAGGTGGGGTCAGTGTTCGGCTCCAACACCGATGAGTGTGCGGCCTCCGTGGCGGGGTCCATCCACCTGTCCTCGGATGGCACAATCTGCTCCGGATTGATTCCCGGGGCCGCCGCAGGTGCGATCTCCCAAACACTGTCCGATGGCAGATCTAAGTCATGCTCGTCGTGACTGTTCGACACACCTGACACGGGCTCGAATCCGTCAAAGATCAAGTCTCTGCGGATGTCGGCAGTATAGTTCAAGCTTCCAAACCTGACCTGGTGGCCAGGGGCGTACCTATTGATCTGCTCTAGATGGCCAAGCGTGTTGGCCCGCAGTACGAAGCCGCCGAATACGAAGATCTAGGGGAGGAAAACATCACCCTGGACCGCGTCGTTGAACATGATTGAAGCAGCCATCAAGCCTTATCGTGACGAAACAGAGGAACTCTCACTGAAAGCACCAATGTCGGTCTCAAAACAGGCGGATCTTGGGTAGGGGGTCCCGAACTGCGCGTCTAAGGCTAATGGTAACAGGAGGCGGGGCACACGATTTTTACCCAGGTTCGGGCCCTCTCGATGGAGGTAATGCCCTACTTCCTGCCTGATTGATCTTGATGATATGAGTATTACAGGAGTTGATCTACCACGAGATCGTAGAGGCTAAACCCTAGAAGTTAGCCTATGATTATGATTATTCTTGTCCTATGTACTAAACCCTCCGGTTTATATAGACATCGGAGGGGGCTAGGGTTACACAGAGTCGGTTACAGAGAAGGAAATCTACACATCCGAATTGCCAAGCTTGCCTTCCACGCAAAGTAGAGTCCCATCTAGAAATGAGACGAAGTCTTCAATCTTGTATCTTCATAGTCCAACAGTCCGGCCAAAATATATAGCCTGGCTGTCCGAGGACCCCTTAATCCCGGACTCCCTCAATCATCATTGTTTGCTCGGATGAAGCTGAGGCCTAATTTTCTTCTTGCTTCGATCTCACGGTGCTGCCGGCGCTCAGTCCTTAGCAGACATTGCGTGGCTCCATCCACGACGGCGTCGCTGGCCATTTCCTCCATGCCTCGCTCCCTCGGTGGTGACGTCCACAAAAGTAGGACCTACTGCTGCTTTGGCTCTTGTTCGCGCTGTTGCTCTGCTCTTGCTCTCGTTCCCCTGCTTGGTCTGCTCTTGCTCCTGCTCTTGCTCTTGCTCTTGCTCACGCTGCTTCTCTCGCTCTTGCTCTTCCTTGAGCTACTGCTCTCGCTCTTGCTCTTTCTTGTGCTGCTGCTCTGATTTATCTACACTTTAGTCGACTGAATCGACTTTTGGGTCAATTATTTTCAG
>NC_041385.1:269286870-269325127 GCF_002162155.2 Triticum dicoccoides | reverse complement strand
CGCCGGAGAGGTACCCCACTATCTATCTTAGGCTTCAGGATGGGGGCGGTGGTCACCGATGTTGTTGGGGCGGTGGCGTGGGGATTGCTGGAGAAAAAGATTGGTCCGGGAGGCAAGAGGGATGGCTGGGCGGCGGCGGACCGGTGGTGGGGAGTGGTTTCAGGGTGGGCGAGGCGGCGCGGAAGCGCCGCGGGCCACAGGCGGCAGGGGCTGGCAGTTTGGCCGATGGTGGCTTGCGGCTCAGGGGGGCAGAGCTTGAAGATGAACTGTAGGCCCTTGATTTTTTATCCAACGGCTGGAAAATCGACTGGCCAGAGATGAAAAAGTCAGTCGACTGACGTGTACCCTCACCCTGCATGCTACTCTACTCTTGCACTCACCACTGCAGCACGAGCAGCAGATACTGCTCTTGCTCGGGCCCTTGCAGCTTCTACCTGTGATGCTGCTACATGACCAGCTGCCCTGGCTTTCACACACGCTACTGCCCCTGGCGCTGCTGCTACTGCTTTTCTACTGCTAGTGCATTCAGTTTCGACAACAAATTTTGGTTTTGACAGTTAAAGTCAGTTTCGACAGTCAAATTCAGTTTCGATAGTTAAGTTCAAAGATGAGTGGCTGATGTATTTTACATCTAGCACTTTGTGGTTATGTATTTTACATCATCTATTGGAGATGCTATTAGCATTCCACTCAGGTTAACATTGTCTCTCTTGTCCCGCTTCAGCCTCGCCGTCGTACAACTCACCGGAGCTGCTCCAACAACGAAACCCTCCATCACAGCGGAGCAGTACCCCGGGCTCCATATCCACACGCCTAAGATCTTCTTCCCCTCCTCCAATAGCCAAATCACCTGGAGAATCCTCACTGACCAACCCAATCACGCTGAGATCGACATGGCTTCGCCAAAGAGGTTGTACACTTGTTGCATCTCTTTTTTACTATACATGTTATATATATTGTCCACTGAGCACATGTAGTAACGTGAAATATGATTAGTTTCTCCTACTATATGACAAACAGTGAGGTACCAGGAAACTTAGCTATCCGTGATGGACTCTCTTGAACGCCATCATTATTTATCACTGCGTGTTTGAGTTGTGCATTTGTAGATGGGCCTGGGATTTGAGCTAGTAGGGTTGTGGCCTGGGTCCAAAGTAGTAGAACTAGCACAAAAACATTTTTTGAGTGTATGCTGCTCAAGCCTGCCCACTAGACTCACCAGTGCTTGAAAGGAAAAGTGAAGGAAAAACATAGGAATTAGAAAGTTTCCTATGGTACAACGATTCATGCATTTGGTTCAAAGGAATGGAGCAAGGGAAAATTGTAGGATTTGTTCCTTTAGTGTCTCCTTGAAAGAAAAACCGTAGGAATTTAATATCCACTTGTCCTCCTTTGCAAATTCCTATTCATGAAGCACAAGACTAAGAGATAGTAGCGTAATATCATTATAACCGTACATTTTCTTGTGGTTTGACATAATCTCACCATGCTTCTTTGCATCATGTGATCTTCCAATTCTTGTTAACCAAACACCCAGATTGGGAGAAATCCTGTGTTTTAAATTCTCTATTTTGCATGTGCATTCCTATCCTATTATTGTGTATTTCCTATCCCTGCATTGTTAGAATCCTCAAATTCAAACAAGCCCTTACACAATTACTTCTGTTATAGATATGTGTCAAAGAAAACCTTGTGTGGTTTGTTCTACTCCTGTTGAGCTGTGTTCCATCCCAGCTCAGCTGATCCAACGACCGAAGGGCTCACCGTAGCAAGGACTCACTCTCCAGACACAGATCTTCTTCCCCACCGTCGGCTGATACGTCTCCAATGTATCTATAATTTTTGATTGTTTCATGCTATTATATTATGTTTTTTGGATGTTTAATAGGCATTTATATGCTATTTTACATTATTTCTGGGACTAACCTATTAATCGAGGGCCCAGTGCTAGCTTCTATTTTTTTCCTATTTTACAGTTTTGCAGAAAAGGAATACCAAACGGAGTCCAAACGGAATGAAACCTTTGGGATGATCTTTCTTTGACCGAAAGCAAACTAGAAGACTTGGAGATGAAGTCGGAGACACAACGAGGAAGCCACGAGGTAGGAGGGTGTGCCCGGGGGTAGGGCGCGCCCCCCACCCTTGTGGGGCCCTCGTGGCTCCCCTCACCTAGTTCCTTCGCCTATATATACTCTTATACCCTAAAATCATCAGGGTGAGCCACAAAACCACTTTTCCACCGCCGCAACCTTCTGTACCTGTGAGATCCCATCTAGTAGCCTTTTCCGGCGTCCTACCGGAGGGGTTTTTGATCACGAAGGGCTTCTACATCAACACCATTACCTCTTCGATGGAGCGTGAGTAGTTTACCACAGACCTTCGGGTCCATAGTTATTAGCTAGGTGACTTCTTCTCTCGCTTTGATTCTTAATACCATGTTCTCCTCGATGTTGGTGGTGATCTGTTCGATGTAATACTCTTTTGCGGTGTGTTTGCCGAGATCCGATGAATTGTGGATTTATGATCAAGATTATGTACGAATATTACTTGGTTATGCTCTGAATTCTTATATGCATGATTTGATATATTTGCAACTCTCTTCGAATTATCGGTTTAGTTTGGACTACTAGATTAATCTTTCTTGCAATGGGGAAGTGCTTAGATTTGGGTTCAATCTTGCGGTGTACTTTCCCGGTGAGAGTAGGGGCAGCAAGGCATGTATTGTATTGTTGCCATCGAGGATAACAAGATTGGGTTTTCATCATATTTCTTGACTTAATTCCTCTACATCACGTCATCTTGCTTAATGCGTAACTCCGTTCTTATGAGCTTCATACTCTAGATGCATGCTGGATAGCGATCGATGTGTGGAGTAATAGTACTAGATGCAGGCAGGAGTCGGTCTACTTGACACAGACATGATCCCTATGTTCATGATCATTACCTTAGATGTCGTCATAACTATGCGTTTTTCTATCAATTGCTCGATAGTAATTTGTTCACCCACCGCAATATTTGCTATCTCGAGAGAAGCCACTTGTGAAACATATGGCCCCCGAGTCTCTTTTCCAAATTATTGAATCTCGTTTACATCTTGCTAGTTTCCGATCTACTATTTTGCAATCTTTAGTTTCCGATCTATAAACCAAAAATACCAAAAATATTTACTTTACCATTTATTTATCTCTATCAGATCTCACTTTTGCAAGTGATCGTGAAGGGATTGACAACCCCTCTATCGCGTTGGGTGCAAGTTATTGATTGTTTGTGTACGTATTGGGTGACTTGTGCGTCGTCTCCTACTGGATTGATACCTTGGTTCTGAAAACTGAGGGAAATACTTACGCTACTTTGCTGCATCACCCTTTCCTCTTCAAGGGAAAACCAACACAAGCTCAAGAGGTAGCAAGAAGGATTTCTGGCGCCGTTGCTGGGGAGTTCTACGTCAAGTGAAGCCATACCAAGTAGCCATCATAAAATCTTCTTCCTTGCATTACATTATTCGCCATTCACCTCTCGTTTTCCTCTCCCCCACTTCTAAAACGATTTTTTAAAACCTTTGCCCTTTTCTTCGCCCCTCTTTCGTTCGCCTCTTTTCGCTGGCTTCCTGTGTGCTCGTTTGTTAGATTGGTTTGTTGCCATCATGTCTGAAACTGGTGAGATTATCAATGAAAATGATGATAGTAACGATGGGGGGAACTTTGATGCTTTTGATAATCCAAATGAAGAACCTACTATTTTGCAAACTAAAAAGTTCTACATTGGTAGTGGTAATATTATTCGAAAAGGGGTTATTCAAGATTTCTTTACTTGTGTTGTATATTTACCCTCGATGGGTGGATCTATTCTTCATAAAACTAGTAGTCTCCCGGATGCTATATCTTTGCTTGTAGTTGAACTTGAAAGACAATGTATTCACATGCACCCTTGCATACAAAGGAATTCTCTAGAATTTTCTAATATCGAGCATTCTTCTGTTAAGCGTGCGGCTACCATCTTTCAAGCACATGAGTTTTGCGCATTATAGGGTGGACGCCGGTCGTCCTCCCATAGAAGCAATTCTTTTTAATCAGGAATGCATAATGTGTTTACGATCCTTAGATCATGTTGCTTATAATGAAAATCTTAGAAAGAAGGTTCATATCGATGTTCTAGTTGATAGGATTTATTAGCTTAATGATAATTTTGCTATTCAGAAGGTTTTCCTCTTGAACAAAGGCTCATGACTTTTTGCCAAAAGAACGCTTATGATGATGAGTTGGTTGTACAATATGAAGGGCTAAAGGAGGAACCAATTCCTCCTAGCTTGATCTTGGGGACTTCTGTCCCATTAAATTTAGCCTTTTTGATTAATTTTGCTTGACACAAAGAAAACTTGCTGCTGAACATAGGGAGTACGAGATGACTTTTCGAGATTTGCCCTATCATTATTATGGCAATACCTAGATCTATTTGTGTTTTTATGCCTAGCTAGGGGCGCTAAACAATAGCGCTTGTTGGGAGGCAACCTAAATTTATTTATTTTCTTTACTTTTTGCTCCTGTTTAGCAATAAATAATTCATATAGCCTCTGGTTAGATGTGATTTTAAGTTTTAGTTAGTGTTTGTGCCAAGCAGAACCTTTGGGAAGACTTGGGTGAAAGTTAACGCGATCTTGCTGTAAAAAAACAGAAACTTTGGGCTCACGAGAATAATTTTCGTTTTTAACATAAGAGCGATTTTAAGTTGATTCTTTTTGAAGAAGAATAATAGACAAATTACTCACGTCCACCAATTTATTTCAGAATTTTTGGATTTACATATGTATTCGAAAGTTACAGATTGCTACCGAGTGTTATGTTTTTTGACAGATTCTGTTTTCCGCGTGTTGTTTGGTTGTTTTGAGGAATCTATGAGTGGTACCAGGGGGGTATGAACCATGGAGAAGTTGGAATATAGTAGATATTACACAAATATAAATAAAGAATGAGTTCACAACAGTACCTTAAAGTGGTGATTTATTTTCTTATACTAACAGAGCTCACGAGATTTTCTGTTGAGTTTTGTGTTGTGAAGGTTTCAAGTTTTGGGTAAGGATTTTATGGACTATGGAATAAGGAGTGGAAGGAGCCTAAGCTTGGGGATGCCCAAGGCACCCCAAGGTAAAATTAAAGGACATCCAAAAGCCTAAGCTTGGGGATGCCCCGGAAGGCATCCCCTCTTTCGTCTTCGTCTATCGGTAACTATACTTGAGGCTATATTTTTATTCACCACATGATATATGTTTTGCTTGGAGCATCTTGTATGATTTGAGTCTTTGCTTTTTAGTTTATCACAATCATCCTTGCTTTACACACCTTTTGGGAGAGACATGCATGAATCGTGATTTATTAGAATACTCTATGTGCTTCACTTATATCTTTTGAGCTAGACAATATTGCTCTAGTGCTTCACTTATATCTTTTTAGAGCACGGCGGTGGTTTTATTTTATAGAAATTGTTGAACTCTCATGCTTCACTTATATTATTTTGAGAGTATTTTATAACAGAATGGTAATTTTCTTTGGTTATAAAATTAGTCCTAATATGATGGGCATCCAAGATGGATATAATAAATACTTTCATATAAAGTGCATTGAATACTGTGAGAAGTTTGATTCTGTATGATTGTTTTGAGATATGAAGATGGTGATATTAGAGTCATGCTAATTTGAGAGATACTTGTGTTAAAGTTTGTGATTCCCGTAGCATGCACTTATGGTGAACCGTTATGTGATGAAGTTGGAGCATGATTTATTTATTGATTGTCTTCCTTATGAGTGGCGGTCGGGGATGAGAGATGGTCGTTTCCTACCAATCTATCCCCCTAGAAGCATGCACGTAGTACTTTGTTTCTATAACTAATAGATTTTTGCAATAAGTATGTGAGTTCTTTATGACTAATGTTGAGTCCATGGATTATACGCACTCTCACCCTTCCACCATTGCTAGCCTCTCTTGTTCCGCGCAACTTTCGCCGGTACCATAACACCCACCATTACCTTCCTCAAAACAGCCACCATACCTACATATTATGGAATTCCATAGCCATTTTGAGATATATTGCCATGCAACTTTCCACCGCTCCATTTATTATGACATGCTCCACCATTGTCATATTGTTTTGCATGATCATGTAGTTGACATCGTATTTGTGGCAAAGCCACCGTTCTTAATTCTTTCATACATGTCACTCTTGAATCATTGCACATCCCGATACACCGCCGGAGGAATACACCTAGATTCGTATTTTGTTCTAAGCATTAAGTTGTAATTTTTGAGTTGTAAGTAAATAAAAGTGTGATGATCTTCATTATTAGAGCATTGTCCCATGTGAGGAAATGATGATGGAGACTATTATTCCCTCACAAGTCAGGATGAGAACATTATTTGAGTTTAGGCTTTTCCCTGCACAAGCCTGCCTACTAGAATCGCCAGTGCTTGAAAGGAAAAGTGAAGGAAAAACATTGGAATTGGAAAGTTTCCTGTGGTACTATATTCATGCATTTGGTTCAAAGGAATGGAGCAAAGGAAAATTGTAGTATTTGCTCCTTTAGTGTCTCCTTGAAAGAAAAACCATAGGAATTTTAATATCCACTTCTCCTCCTTTGCAAATTCCTATTCATGAAGCACAAGACTAAGAGATAGTAGCATAATAGCATTATAACCGTACATTTTCTTGTGGTTTGACTTAATCTCACCATGCTTCTTTGCATCATGTGATCTTCCAATTCTTGTGAAGCAAACACCAATATTGGCAGAAATCCTGTGTTTTAAATTCTTTGTTTTGCATGTGCATTCCTATCCTATTACTGTGTATTTCCTATCCCTGCATTGTTAGACTCCTCAAATTCAAACAAGCCCTTACACACTTACTTCTATTATAGATATGTGTCAAAGAAAACCTTGTGTGGTTTATTCCGCTCCTGCTCTACTGTGTTCGACCCTAGCTCAGCTACTCCAATGATGGAAGGGTTCACCGCATCAAGGATCCGCTCTCTAGACTGTATTTCGCTGCCTCAGATCTTCTTCCCCGCCGCCGGCTGATACGTCTCCAATGTATCTATAATTTTTGATTGTTCCATGCCAATATATTGTCTGTTTTGTATGTTCAATAGGCATTTATATGCTATTTTATATTATTTTTGGGACTAACCTATTAACCGTGGGGCCAGTGCCAGTTTCTGTTTTTTTACCTATTTTAGAGTTTTGCAGAAAGGAATACCAAACGGAGTCCAAACAGAATGAAACCCTTGCGATGATCTTTCTTGGACCGAAAGCAAACCAGAAGACTTGGAGATGAAGTCAGAGACGCAACAAGGAAGCCACGAGGCAGGAGGGCGCGCCTAGGGGGTAGGGCACGCCCCCCAACCTTGTGGGCTCCTCATGGCTCCCCTGACCTAGTTCCTTCGCCTATATATACTCTTATACCCTAAAAAATTGGAGGGAGCCATGAAACCACTTTTCCACCGCCGCAGCCTTCTGTACCCGTGAGATCCCATCTAGGGTCCTTTACCGGCATCCTGCCGGAGGGGGATTCGATCACGAAGGGCTTCTACATCAACACCATTACCTCTGCGATGAAGCGTGAGTAGTTTACCACAGACCTTCGGGTCCATAGTTATTAGCTAGATGGCTTCTTCTCTCTCTTTGATTCTCAATACCATATTCTCCTCGATGTTCTTGGAGATATATTCGATGTAATACTCTTTTGCGGTGTGTTTACCAAGATCCGATGAATTGTGGATTTATGATCAAGATTATCTATGAATATTATTTGGTTATTCTCTGAATTCTTATATGCATGATTTGATATCTTTGCAAGTCTCTTCGAATTATCAGTTTCTTGCAATGGGAGAAGTGCTTAGCTTTGGGTTCAATCTTGCGGTGTCCTTTCCCAGTGACAGTAGGGGCAGCAAGGCCCGTATTGTATTGTTGCCATTGAGGATAAGAAGATGGGGTTTTCATCATATTGCTTGAGTAAATTCCTCTACATCATGTCATCTTGCTTAATGCGTTACTCCGTTCTTATGAACTTAATACTCTCGATGCATGCTAGATAGCGGTCAATGTGTGGAGTAATACTAGTAGATGCAGGCAGGAGTCGGTCTACTTGACACAGACGTGATGCATATGTTCATGATCATTGCCTTAGATGTCATCATAACTATGCGCTTTTCTATCAATTGCTTGGCAGTAATTTGTTCGCCCACCGTAATATTTGCTATCTCGAGAGAAGCCTAGTGAAACCTATGCCCCCCAGGTCTCTTTTCCTTATTATTGAATCTCATTTACATCTTGCTAGTTTTCGATCTACTATTTGGCAATCTTTACTTTCCGATCTATAAACCAACAATAACCAAAATTTTTACTTTACCGTTTATCTATCTCTATGAGATCTGACTTTTGCAAGTGACCGTGAAGGGATTGACAACCCCTTTATCGCATTGGGTGCAAGTTGTTGATTGTTTGTGCAGGTATTCGGTGACTTGTGTGTCGTCTCCTACTGGATTGATACCTTGGTCCTCAAAATTGAGGGAAATACTTACGCTACTTTGATGCATCACCCTTTCCTCTTCAAGGGAAAACCAACACAAGCTAAAGAGGTAGCACCGATAGCCACGACAACTGTATTACCATCATCAACCGAGCAGATGACCTTGAGGACTACACGGGTCAGCAAGAGAGGTGGTACTCTTCCATGTTTGCTAACGTTATGAATCGCTTAATATGAAGACATGCTACTTTATCATCCCGTTCACCTATTAGACTCTGAGTCAGGTCCAAACTAATGATGAAACTGAGTTTTTAAATGGTTGTGGGGTACATATTGGGGCGGCAATCAGTATTATCTGTCTACTATCTAGTTAATCTCGGGTGTCTACTATGAGTTTCATGTTGGGTGCAAATAGACATTAAAGGATCCATTATCTGTATTTTTAACTAAAGCTATTATCTGCCTGCTATCATTGGTTTTGGGTCTATCCACAGTTAGCTACCATCACTCTGGTTTTGTGCATGCACTCCTTACATAATCTCACTATGTTTTATGCCTATGCATGTCAGTTATTGTACACAATGGAATTGAACATGGTGGGTGCAAAGGCAGCCCCCCTCCACCCATTTCGGATTGTAATCAAGAGAAAGATAACTGTTCTAAGGGGGATTCAGACGGAGAAGACCACTCCTATTTACTCCTTGAGGTGTTCGCTCTAACTTGGCATGCTGATGTTGGTAATATCATGCATATGGTGCCTTACATTGCTTACTTTATACATCAAATATGTCATCTGCTTAGTTTAGACATGCTTTGTGTGAATGTCATCTGTTTAGTTTCTTTATCGTATATGTGAATCATGCAATGTCCTCTTATTTAGCCAGACATCATATATGTGAATTTTGCAATGCCACCCTGGTTAGCCAGTCATCTTATATGTGCATTACATCATGCCATCATTTTTTATTACATATTAAATTTGTCAACAATTTTAGTACATTCAATTACTCTTCCTGTGCATTAGCCATTCGACACGGTCATAGAAAGATCTGGAGTGGAAACAAGGTCTTTAGAGAATACAATGCTATCTGATGAAGCGCATGTCTCGTTGGTTATGGATAGCTCCTCAGAGGAGGATTCAGAGACTGATGACCAGTCCTATTCCCCCCCGTGGTGCATGCTATAACTTGGCAGGGTTATGTTGCTCATATCGTGCATATGGTGTCTTACATTGCTATGTCATTTGCTTAGTTTAGACATGCTTCGTGTGAATGCCACCTGTTTAGTGTCTAATTACCGTATATGTGAATTATGTAATGCCATCTTGTTGCAAGACATTATATATGTGAATTATGCAATGCTATCTTGTTGCAAGGCATTATATATGTGAATTATGCAATGACATGCTACTTAGCCAAGCATCATATATGTGAATTACATCATGCCTTCCTTTTTTGTATTTCTCAATCCCTTTGTTGAAAATGTTTGTATATTCAACTACTCTTCCTGTGCATCAACCATTTGAATTGGTGATGGAGAAATCTGGAGTGAAAACAAGGTCTTCAGAGCAGACAATGCTACCTGCTGAAGCAGATATCTTACTGGTTACAGGTAGCTCCTCAGAGGAGGATTCAGAGGCAGATGACCAGTCCTATTACCCCCCGAGGTGTATGCTAAAAGTTGGCATGGTTATATTACTCATATCATGCATATGTTGTATTGCAATGCTTCGTTTTTACATCATATACACAATATTGAATGCCGTCTCCATAGTTGACACATCATATATGCGATTGCCCTCTGCTCACTTGCTTAGTATATAAATCATATATTTGAATTATATCATGCCATGATGTTTACATAGACATCATGTATCTGAATTATGGCATGCCAACCCATTTTCTAAAGACATAATATAGTTATATCATCTCATCATGTTTACATAGTCATCATATGTTGAATTATGTCATTCTATCCGTGAATTATATCATACCATCATGTTTCCATCGACGGCATATTTGTGAATTATGGCATACCAACCACTTTAATAGACACATCGTATAGTTATATCATGTCATCCTGTTTACATAGTCATCATATTTTGAAGTATGTCACTCTATCCTGTTTAGTTAGCCATCATACATGTGAAATTGTGTCATGCTATACTGTTTAATTAGCCATCATATATTTGAAATTATGTCATGCTATTCTGTTTGGTTAGACAACATAAATGTGAATTATTTCATGCCCTATTTTCTTCCCTACTATCCATTACACATGTCTATCTTACAATGTCTGTACATTCAATTACTTTTCTTGTTTATCACCCGTTTGAATTGGAGGGGGTGATGGCAGTATTTGTGTGAGTAAAAACACAGTCTCCAGAAAAGATCGTGCTACCGGCCGATGCAGATAGAAGCACAGTCATACTTTCCCAAGAACCAACCCCACCACACGTAACCCAGACTCATGTAGATTGTACTCCTACCTAGTTGGACAAAGAACCAGCTACACCCCATCTAAACCCAACTCCAACAGATTGTAACCGACTTCCAATTGACACATCACCATCTCCACCACAGAGCATGCAAATACGAGTAGTTAGGAAGGCACCTGTAGTGCCCAAAGCACGAGGACCAGCACTCCGAACCCCAAGTCAATGCTTAAAGCAGAATAAGAACTATTCTCAAGTCAGGTTCTATAGCTATGGTTCATACTCCTTTGCTCTTGCATCACTGTATTTACTCATACTAACTAATTTTTAATTTGAAGGATCCAATTGAAACTCCAATAGCGCAACAGGTATGTTTTAAACATGTTTCTTTAACGTGTTTGCTGTTGTAACTTGCTCAATGTTGATTTCAGTTTCGATTGAATAAACAGTTATGTTCTCATGCCATGCACATTACAAGTGTTGTTATTGCTGTGTAGTATCCCACACTTATATTCTGTCTATGCTGCTTTGTCTTAAATAGATATGATTTGAACTGTCTCTATCTTGATTTGACAAGATAAACTAGAATGATATAGACCATATAGTGACCATACTGATATATGTTTGTTTCATGTTGTTATCCTGTCCACCTTACTACTGAACTGGTTTACCAAAATGAGTTTCATATACAACATGGTAAACCCGAGATGTGTCTATTTCTTTCTCTTTTAGAATGCAGAGAAAATACTGGAGAAGAGTACCCTGTTATGCAATGGTAAAGGAAGTAATGCAGATAAGGTTCAAGATAGTGAGACATCCCTGTTGGTCTCCAAGAAAGTTGATAAACACTATATTGAAGACACTGAGACAACCCCAAAGTCCTGTCTTGATGTAGTGTTTGAGTTACTGGCTACTACTGCTGGCACCAGCTCTTCGAACTCGCTGCCTGAATCAGTTCGGCTTCTCGAGGCTCAACTTCAAGTTGAAATACATCAAGCAGATGTTATGCTATAGGAAGCCGAAGGACCGTGGAAGTCCCTGCAGAATTCAGATGCATACTTTCTGGTGCAACAGCATGTCCCGGAGGATTTAAGCGCCAAACAAGAGAAAGTTAATAAGCTTGCTAAGCATCTTGTCAGCATTATGGGTACCCAGGATATTGTTTCTTGAGCTCTTGTGAAGTGGTTTCAGTTCTGGACTTGTTTTGCTGTGGTATTTATTTGCACTAGTCGCCAACTTTGACAACCAGTGTATGTGATATGCTGCTTTGTTCCCTATACTTTCACTGGTGGCGAACTTTGATGCCTAGTGGATGTAATATGTGTAATAGTCGTGATAGCATAGCGTAGGTTGCTATCTTATTTATTTCCTTGTTGTCTTGTTTATTTGTTTGCTTGTAGTGAGTGGAGTTGTTTTTCCGCGGTTTGCTAGTGGATGCAATATCCTATTTTTAAAAACTAGGCCATAATAACCATGGGCTACATATTTACTGTAGTGACCCTGGGCCTCCCACGGGTCGTAGAAACAATGGACCTTCTACGGGCTGTAGAAACAATGGGCCTTCTATGGGTCGTAGAAACAATGGGCCTTCTATGGGCCGTATCATCAATGGGCCTTGTACGGGCTGTATGATCGATTGCCCAAACATGGGCCAATAACATACCACATTATGGGTCGTAAACGGGGTAGAGTTGGAATCTTCCATTCATGGGCCGACAATAATGGGACATCGTTAATCAGCCGTATTTGATGACGCTATGAAAACGGCCCAACGGATTAACGGGCCACAAATGGGCCGACTGTAACCACGGGCTAAATTTGGCCCACAGGCAGAAAGGGACAATAATGAGCCGTAAGTAACCGATGCTAGAAATGAGCCCAAGAATAAATGGGCCTTGAGAAGGCCAAAAGATAACATGGGCTGGAAACGACCCAATGGAATAATGGGATGTTAATGGGTATAAAGTGATACACTTTTCATTACGGGCCAGTTTCACCACAGGCCGTTAATGGGTCAAGAGTTACAAAGGGCCTCATATGGGCCAAAAGACGTCATGGGCCATACATGGTCCGGAAGTTAAAACGGGCTGGAATCATATTGGATGGCCCAGATGATGCTACTCGGCCTAATTCGGATAGGCCATAATGGGCCCTAGGTTAGCGGGATGTAAATGGGATATATGCGAACCGGCCGTTAACAGGTTTTCTGTGGGCCAGCCCACTACCTTTTTACCAAGTCAAACGGGCCGGCCTTTTCACATGAATGGGCCTCTGTTCGGCCATGCCATGTGTCGACATATCATAGGCGCCTTTGGTCCAATGAGTGGATGACATCTGTCCCAACGGTGAGCCGACACGTGTTTCCTCTAGCCAATGATGATTTTTACATGTGGAAAATCCCCCTTGGTTGTGGCCGTTAGTGGGTTATCGGATCCAAAACCTGACCCAATAGCTTAACGGCGACCCGTTACGGTGGATGCCACGTGTCAGTCACCCTTGACGAAAGCACTTCCATGACGAGACATTTAATGTCATGGAAGTGGACACTTTCGTGATGATAATTTTGGCAATGTCATGGAACACTTCTACGACATCACATGTATGACTATCTTCATTCTATCATAAAATCATCATGGATGTACATGCATGACAGAAAACGTGACCTATTGTGACAAACACGTATTTTTTTGTAGTGCATGGTTCCATGGTATGGCCTCACCATGCCCTGCTACAAATTTGAGAAGGTTTGGCTTATGTCTTCGTCCACGCCATTCATAAATGGGACCATCACCGAGTGACTTTTGTGGTTTCGAGGGGGAATCAGCAAGATTGAAGGGGCCGGAAATCCAAATTTCCTTCCTAGCTTGTCATTCAGTTTTTTCTATAATCAACATACCCCCTCGAATGCAACGTGTTCAAGTTTGACATTTTTCGGGCCCATTTACCATATTAGGGGATTATGTGCATTTTATAGGCATTAATCCACATAATTTCACATTTGAACAATTGGTGCGTGAAAAGGTGCACAGGAATGGTCTGGAAAAACCATACACGTGGTATTTAGTAAATTCTCAAGCCTTTTACAAGGAACGGGCAGAGATTTCAAGGGAATGCATGGCAATAGACAACCACAAACGCGTCATTTACTGGGTTATCAACTATAGAAAAATGAAATACGTGCTTGAAGAAAATGACGCCTGGCATGGTATCATGGTATGGACTCACCGTGCCCTAGTAAAAGCTGAGAAGGTTTGATTTATGTCATCATGCACGCTTTCATAAATTGAACCATCACCGAGGAAGTCCCATGCTTTTGAGAGGGAAATCACCAAGATTGAAGGGGAATTGAAATTTCTGTCCTAGTTTGTCATTCAGTTTTCTTCCAACGACCAACATACCACCTCCAATGCAACGTGTTCAAATTTGACATTTTTCCGGGATCATTTACCATATTTAGGGGATTATGTGCATTTTCTAGGCATTAATTCACATAATTCAAATTCAAAGAATCGGTGCATGAAAAGGTACACAAGAACGGTCTGGAAAACCATGCTCGTGCTATTTAGTAAATCCTCATGCCTTTTACAAGGAATGGGCAGATATTTCAAAGAAATGTGTCGCAATAGTCAACCATAAATGCGTCGTTACTAGGTTAACAACTATACAAAAATGAAATACATGCTTGGAAAACATGACGAATGGAATGGCACCATTGTATGGCCTCACCATGCCCTGGTAAAAATTTGAGAATGTTTGCCTTATGTCGTCATGCACGCCTTTCATAAATCGAACCATCACCAAGGAAGTTTCATGGTTTCGAGGGGGAAATCACAAAGATTGAAGGTGGGGGGGGGGTCCAAATTTCCTTTGTCCTTTGTCCATGAGTTTTTTTCTACGATGAACATACTCCCTGCAAATTGCCGTGTTTAAATTTGGCACTTTTCTGGGTTCATTTACCATATTTAGGGGATTATGTGCATTTTCTAAGCATTAATGCACATAATTCAAGCTCAAACAATTGGTGCATGAAAGGGTGCACAAGAACGGCCTGGAACACAATGCTCGTTCCATTTAGTAAATTCTCATCCCTTTTACAAGGAATGGGTAGATACTTCGATGAAATGTGTGGCAATAGTCAACCAAAAACGTTTGTTTATTGGGTTTTCATCTATAGAAAAATTTCAATAAATGCTTCAAAAACATGACACCTAGCATGGTGCCATGGTATGGCCTCACCACGCCCTCATGAAAATTTGAGAAGGTTTGGCTTATGTCGTCATGCACACCCTTCATAAATCGAACCATCACCGAGGAAGTTCCATGATTTTGAGAGGGAAATCACCAAGATTGAAGGGGAATCCAAATTTTCTTCGTTCTTTACACTGGAGTTTTTTTTTCTATGACGAACATACACCCTGCAAATCAGTGTGTTCAATTTTGGCATTTTTTCGGGCTCGTTTACCATATTTAGGGGATCATGTGCTTTTTCTAGGCATTTAATGCATATAAATCCAATCCAGATATAGTTGCACCTGTGTGATGTGAGGGATGTAGATTGCCGTTCGATCATGGCGCATCCTACGGTGCACATGTGTAGTCCGCGTGGCTGGGGTTCCGACCAATAATAATGCAACACACAATAGGCTCAATGCACAATATTTCTGGAGGCGACCGAGATGAACCGTGTGCGATAATGAACGAGCAAAAGTGTAAGGGAACCCAAATTTCCTTGGTCGTTTGTCATTGAGCTCTTAAAAACCACCGCCCTTTATGGCTGCCCGACCCCTTTGTCACAGTGCTCTCTCCAAGCATCGTTCATGGCACCACGGCGCATAGTAACTGGTAGGGAAGCGATGGCATCCCGTCACGCCGCATTCCTCGCCGACCGTGACGGCACACATGGCAAGGAAGCGATGGCATGTCCCCATGCCAAGTTCATCGCCGCAGGCGGCCACACAGTTACGTGGGCGGACTTTGAGGCTGCCATGGCCGAATGGGCGGTGGATCTAGAGGTGGCCAAAGCCGCACAAAAGGAGCGGAAAAGGAAGAAAGCAGTCAAGAAAACAGAGTCCTGCCACCGCAATAAAGAAGAGGTCGCACGCTGTGCTGAGGAGAGCTTGGTGGAGATCGAAGCACGGTGGGCTGCCACCTACAAGGCCGGGAAGGAGAACGCTGAAGTTTGGCTAGCATGCCCCGATGGCAGCATGTGAGAAGTATTTAGTGCGTGTGTCTCCCGTAGTCTTAGATCAAATTACCACTAGTACTTTAAGTTTGTACTATCTATTATTAACGTACAATGTCAGTAAACGCATCCTTTGAGGGCTTTGAGTGTTGATTAGCATGTGTTCGCGGAAGTTTTGTAGCCGCACCCTGACCCCAAATACTGCCGAAATGTCCGCCCACAGCCATTGGAGGAGACTAGATCTGGCCGCAACTGGTTTTTAGTCCCACCACACTGCGCGAGTTGGCCGCACACCGGCTTAAATTGCCGCACGGACAGATGGTAGCAAGCTTCTCTCTTGTTACATAGGATCAAATCTGGCTACGCGAGCGACGCAGGTTGACACTTGATTGCATTTCATAAACCGATGGTTACTCATTGGATGTCACCTTGCCTCGGTCATGTACATTGAATAATCTTGATATAGTGAAAGAGATTTTTGAAATTAGGTGTTGTTGATGATGCTGATAGATGTAAGAATTATTAGAAGACCACAAAACACACGGTTTCTATGGCATACCCGTGTCCTTTTTTGCATTAATCATCCATAAGTCAGTTACTTGTGCAATGTTTCCTAATAAACCAGGCCTACCATTGACCGAAAAAATCAACTACATGTGTACATTTTTTTGGAGACGAGATCTGCCAATTTTATATTTTCTCGCACACGAGTATTTTACGCGCTTTGTCTGTGTTGTGTCTTTCCCCCGCCCAAGTTCCAAGTTTTGCAACGAAATTTTCATTAGGCGCGCGATTTCAGAATTTATTCCTCCAACCATATCCCCACCCATCAAATTTCCTTAGTATCTCCCCCCTCCCACTACCGGCAGCTCAAACCGCCGCCGCCGCAACCAGAACTTCAACCACATCTATGTTATGCTTGGATCTAGCCAGGTAACCCACCGATCTCTATCACGGCCCTGGCCTAATTGCTTAAATGGTGCCTGCAAAACATCCTCATGCCTCCAAATCCCCACTGCCCCTAACTCTAGAGCATCACCGCGCAAGCCCAACCACATATCACGTGGAGGTCAAGGAGCTGATGGCAGTCCATGGTGCAATGGCCACTGTGCGTGTTGACCTGGAGGAACACCTCACATCTGCCGCCGCCTACATGGTGTAGGCTCTAGCCCAGATGAAGTGCCCCATCGACTACTCCCCAAGGACTTAACATTTATGATTTGACCAACTCAATCTTACCAATACCACTTGCAATGGCTATGTTTTGTACGGTTGATGTATTAAGAATGTTCGTGCCTTGTTTATTTCAGTACTGCACACTATGTGATATTCAAGTATTAACTGTCCAGCTCAATTTCACCAATACCAGCAACAAACTTACAATACATGACTCAAGATATCACTAGAGATGCTGCCCATTTGCTATTTTTGGTGGATGCCAACCCTATTGTACTTAACATGCCTGTCCATGTACTTATGCATGGTCATAACAGTCGTTGCTGATGTTTGCCGTCGAGGTTAGTTGCATCCCATGTCTTACAGTATTTCACATCATTTGTGCAATTGCAGTTTAACTTATAACATTTACTGGTTGCATGTAGGTACACATGTCAGTGGCACTGATCCACGCTTCGACCCGGAGGAACAACTCGCATCTCCCGCCGCTGACTTTGGACGGGCTCTAGACAAGATGAAGTGCCCCAGCAACTACCTCTCAGGACTTACTAAGTATGTACTCACCAGTTCAATCTTACCAATACCAGTTGCAATTAATGGCTATGTTCTGTACGGTTGATGTATTAAGCATGTTGTAGTAAACATGCCTAGCACGTTTTAGCTACTTTCCCTACCATTTTATAGACAACTGGGCCATTCTCTGCTCTGGTAGCACCTGCCTTGTGATGTTTAACTCTGCCAATTGCAGATTATCAGAACCGGTTTCAATGGCTATTAAGCTTGTTGCAATTAACAGTTGTATCCATTTTTAAACAGTTGTATTTCAATGGCTACAAACTTACAAAACATGACTTAGGATGCTGTTAAGCCTGTTGCAATTAACTGTTGTATCCATTTTTTCATATGTCCCTTTGCTATCGTGTTACTCTTTGAAATGAAGATATACTAGAGATGCTGCCCATTTGCTATTTTTGGTGGATACTAACCCTGTTGTACTTAACAGCATTTCCATGTACTTACGCAGGGCCATAATGGGCGATGCTATTGTTTGCTGTCGAGGTTAGCTGCATCACATGTCTTTCAGTATTTTACATGATTTGTGCAATTGCAGTTTGGCTTCTAACATTTACTTGCATCTTGTAGGTACACATGTCGACAACACTGATCCATGCTTCAACCAGGAGGAAGTGCTCACCTCTACCGCCGCTGACTTTGGGCAGGCTCTGGCCAAGATGAAGTGCCCGAGCAACTACCTCAAAGGACATACCAAGTATGAACTCACTAGTTCAATCTTACCAATACCAGTTGCAATTAATGTCTATGTTTTGTACGGTCGATGTATTATGCATGTTCTAGTAAACATGCCTAACACGTTTTAGCTATTTTCCCTACCTTTTTATAGACAGCTCGGCCATTCTCTGCTCTGGCAGCACCTGCCTTGTGATGTTTAACTCCGCCAATTACATTTTTATCAGTACCAGTTTCAATGGCTATTAAGCCTGTTGCAATTAATAGTTGTATCCATTTTTAAATAGTTGTATTTCTATGGCTACAAACTTACAAAACATGACTCAGGATGCTGTTAATCCTCTTGCAATTAACAGTTGTATCCATTTTTTAATCTATCACTTTGCTACCGTGCTACTCTTTCGCAATGAAGATTTGCCTACAAATGCTGCCGTTTTATTACCATTTGCTATTTTTGGTGGGTGTTAACCCTGTTATAGTTAACATTGGCTTAACATGTACTTACACAGGGCTACAAGGGGCGATGTTGTTGTTTGCCGTCAAGGTTTGGTGCATCCCATGTCTTATACGCCATATGTTCCTAAATATAAGTATTTTTGGAGATTCCAATATAGACTACATAAGGAGCAAAATGAGTGAGTCTAGATTCTAATCTGAACTATATCTATAATTCTATATATATCCGTATGTAGTTCATATTGAAATCTTTAAAAATACTTGTACTTAGGAACGTAGGTAGTTTGTACTTTACATCATTTGTGCAATCTCAGTTTAGCTTCTAACATTTACTAGTTTCTTGTAGGTACATATATGAGCGGTACTGATCCACACTTCGATACCTTTTGTGTATGTGTCGGTGTACTAGAGTAGGGGTACCCTAGTATCCCGAACTTGTGCACGGGCAGTCGCAGCACCCCGCGGCAAGGCTTGCCAGGTGACCGCCAAGGTCCTCCGTGGTTCCTTTGGAGCCATTCAAGAACAAAGTATTCAAGCCAAGGAGACAAGGCCCTGGCAAGAGGAGCTTGCCGGGAAGGCCAGCCAAGGCATCTCAAGGAACTTGCCGCGACGCGCCACGCGTCCCGGCAAGGCCCGATGAGCGACAAGCTTCCGGACGCGACAAGACAGCGACCGCGGCAAGGCGCTTGCCGCGGCAAGCAACCACTCTGTACCCATGCTCCAGCACTTCCACCAACGTGTCGCCATGAGGCCTTTACAGGCACGCGTGGCGGGAGGCTGTGCAGCCAGCGGTGCGCGGGGGCATGCGGCGCTGACAAGATAGCCATCGTGGCAAGCGGTGGCGTCCCTAACGGTCCCTTTTTGCACTATTTGAGCGACGCCGACGGGCATTTAATGCCTTTGTCCCCTGCCGTCAGGGTTAGGTAGGATACACTGTACAGGTAGCTGTACCAACCACAATCCCTTTTCCACTTTTACTCTTGTCTACATTGCCACCTGTCGGTGACCCCTTGAGCATATAAAAGGAGGCCCATGCGCAACGTGGAAGGGGGTTGGAAGGTAGAAAACTCTCACGCTCGGTCTCGTTAGCAGCTGGTGTGTACTGTAGCACTCAGCGCTCCCGAGCAAGAACTCAATACACTCAGACATGCAGCTGTAGGAGTGTTATCTCTCCGGAGAGCTCCGAAGCTGGGTAAACCGCTCGTGTGCTTCACCTCGATCCGCTCTTCGTGTGATCTCCGCCCCCCGTCGAACCGAAAGGGGCTCGGTCCACCGGTCCCATAGGTGTCCGAGGATCAGTTTCCCCGACAGTATGGGGCAATGAGATATTCATGAACGAGCGTCAAATGAGGAAACTAAGAAATATTGTTAAGCAAAAGAAATGGGTGAGGGGAATTAAGCTCTTTATTTACACTTTGTCCAAGACAACAATGAACTTTAGGAGGGTAAGTAATGTGTTGCCTTTCCCCCCGCCTAGAGCAAGTTACTCTATTAGACCTCAATATTTGATATTTTTCTCTTTTCAGTGGTTTATGAAGCTATTTACTGATGATTACCTTGCAAACTAAATGACTAGTGTGGAGGCAACTAAAGTTAAAGTATATAATTCATGCTACTATGATAATGCTTTAGAAGTCTTCCTGAAGGCGGTGAAGGATGGGCGGGCGATCGTCACAAGGGGTTGGATAATAGTTGTTCATGCCTATGGCATGCAGGAAGGCACATTATGGGCATTCCGCTTCTGCAACACCATCAACAGTCAAAATGATTTACACTTGTCTCTTCACCTTTACCGCCTCTAAATATTGTGGTTCATCATAGTTAATTGTTGTCTAATCTTTGTAATTACTGAACATATTGTATTGACAATTTTATTTATGGATTCGTTGTTGAACCATTGTGCTGAGAATTTGAATTCCACGTTTCAAATTACAAAATTTCCAATTCAAATAATAAATTACAGGGAAAAATAATATTATACAGGAGTGAATAAAATAATGTGCACACAGTTGGAAAGAAAACAGTGTGTGCGATGAAAAATAGAGAACAGACGGTTCTTTGATGTGAAACGTTTGCGATGCCCGACGGACGCACACACGGTTTTGTCTCATATGCATGTGCGATTCATGGTAATACGGCAAATGTTTCAAACCAATGTGCGTGTGTGATAGGAATACCAATTACACACAGTTATGAAAATGGACACATTGGCTTTAGTATAGGTACCGCACACATTTTACATTCTTGAACCGTGTGCAATAATGTAACTATCACAAAGATATCGGTAGATTAAATGTTGATCTCCACCTTTTTCGCATGACTATAGCGGCGTAATCGTTTGGGATGTCTCTCTGATCAGAAATGTAACATCGAGATGTAAAATGTGGGACTAGGGCGGCTTCTCATACGTTTATTCTGTGGCGATCGTTAGTAGCCGCACGCTTATCCCCGATGGTTTCTCGGTCGTGTGGGAAGAACCCCCCTATCGCAGTCACTCACTAGGCGACGGTTCCAAATGCCATCACGAAAAGGGGTTAAAAACCGTTTGTATAGCACAATATGGTACCAGTGCCCAATGCCATCTAGCAGACAATTTGGTACAAATGCTTCAAATCCCACTTCTTAAAAACTTGCGCTTGTGGTGGTTGATCTGTTAGAGGCCGCACTACATAACATCATCCACTCCAGCTACCCTGCCCTGGAGCGCTTGCTGCTTCTCTTGGAATAGAAATTCATATCCGTTGTCTCAAAATAAAGTCGCCCCACCTTGTAAACATCGGAATTTGTTTTTTTGGACATGATCTCATCATCAAAGATGCCCCTTCACTTCAAAGGTTGCTCCTTGATTCTACTATAGTATCTTCACAAATAACTGTAGTATCTGCGCCTAAACTGGAGACCTTGGGTGCAATTCATGATCCTTTTAGATGGTTCAAGATGGTGTTTGGCTCCACCTATTGAGGTACTGTATATTATTCACGTAAACTTTTGTAATATGTTTTTTTCATTTGTGCGCATAAGTTAAGTATCATCTTGGAGTACACTTTTGGTACTAATATTATGTTCTATGCTCAATGAAGAGCTTGTCGATGGATAGCCTATCAATGATGCTGGATTCTGTCAAGACCTTATATATTAGTATGTGGTGTTTTGATCAGAACACATGGAGAAAAAGGTATAACCAATCGATGGTTCAAGAAGCACCGGGATTTTCTCAGATCTGATGACATTCGTTTGAAGACAGTAACACTGGGAAGATATGAATCCAACAATGCAAACACTAGCTTGTCACATTCTTCTTGTTGAATGCGAGGGCACTATTGTCTGTGAGGATTAAGTTTTTCGACAAGAAATTTCTCACGGCCGCATGTGTTGAACAACATAAAAAGAAGTTTCATGTGGACCTAAGGGCTTCTGATCGTGCTCGGCTTCTATTTACAACAACTTGTCCTCATTTACGAGTAGAATTTATGGCATGTGATCTTAATTTATGGATCAGACCGATCCATTTGTTGTGGCTGCCGAAAACTTTGGTTGAGTTAGATGCCATTGACCCGTTCAATCTGGATTTTCTCTAAACCTGATGAGCAAATCCTCATGCTTTTGTATTGTTTGTAAGCTGGAGTTAGATATTGTTTCCCGTTTCAACTTGGCTTTGACCCATATTTTCTTTCATACTAGGCCAATGGCTTGCCATTTCTTTAATTGAGACATAACTATTATAAGCATTCACAACAAAGGAAAAGAACATCACTCTCGCAAGATCCTTGAGATCTTTGTTCATTATAGAACCCACAAGTTCTTAGCGCCCACCAGCACCCACAAACTTGTTTTCAGCTAGCACACCAAATGGGTTGTAATTCTTAATAAGAAAAGCTGCATGGTAGTGACAGATTTGGATTTGAAATTTGGGACCCACGAGGAAAAAGCCTATCCAGAGCAGTGTCGACTCGACAGTAAACATTGAGAAACCTGGTTTTAAAATTATTGTAAATCCAAAACTCGCCTCAAAATCATGAAACTTGGCATGGTGTTATGACATGGCACCGACATGTTGTGGTAAAAAATTAGTCCAATTTGGGACAAGTTTTGGTATAAACTTCTTACAAACCAGAGCTTCTCTAAAAAAGGCTCATGGTTCCGAGAGGGAACTTGTCATCTATGTGTGCGAAACGACATACGATGTCTCTTCCCTCCTTGATTTATTTTACGGAGGCAACATGCAACTATAGGAGCGTCATCCTAAAAATATGAAATTATTTAGGGTTCATTTTGCCTTTTTATACATTATTTGAGTTTTGTAGGCATTTTGGAACATACTTTGGTGTGTGCAAAGCTCATCTGTACTAGCCACCTATGTAATTGGATGTTCATTCTGTTTATGAAATCAAGTCCTTATAAGTTATAAGTACATTGATGTTGTTCCATGTGCAATGACATTGCACACGAACCATACTAGGGAACCCGTCGGTGATGATTTCATCAATTGCTGACAATTGTATACCAGCAAGAATTTTCCCACAACACACATGACTTATTAGCAGCAATCGTCTGTATTATTATCAGTGTTCGCACACATTCCTGATCATAGAACTGTTTGCCGCGTATCACACACATCTTGTTAAATTGAACCGTTTCTGTTCTCTTGGCTCAAAGCAAACAGTTCATCCGAGTGAACCATATGTCGTATATCGCACATACCTTGATATGGCTGACTGCTTATTTTGTGTTGCCTAATCACAAACAGTTCATCTGAGTGAACTGTATGCCGTATATCACACACGCCTTCATCTGGCTGCCCGTTTCTGTTGTTCTGCCTCATCGCAAACAGTTTTATCCGAGTGAACTGTATGTCGTATATTGCACACGCCTTCATCCGGCTGCCCATTTCTGTTGTTCTTCCTCATAGAAAATAGTTCATTGGACTGAACCGTATGCCTCGCATCGCACACGCAACTAAAATCTGAACCATGTTTGATGTATCCGCCATCGCAAATGTTTTGCACCTTTTTTTATGGGGTTTTTCATCACCATTTGCCATTAATGCATCACATACAGTTTTGTCTAAGGGTCTCGGATTGTAGTGTCACGTTAGCAGCATCCTGCAGTAGTGCTATATTATTAACCATACTCTGTGTAGCACTCCCTCTGGTCCTTTTTTGTATGTGTATAAGAAAATCTCATTTCCCCTGAATGGTCTGTGCCTTAGCATTTTTGTGCTGCTCTTTCCAATATCACACCCTCCTATCCCATCCTCTTGTACCGCATGCGCAACCACAATAATTCTCATCTCTCTCTCCCATATTCTTCGTCCCTTCCCAAGGCATGCTTGCACACAAACAGAGAGAGAGAGAGAGAGTCACATGCACGCAAAACCATAGAGAGAGAGAATTGCATGCATAGATAGATCAAGAGAAGAGAGAGAGCCTGCATCTACAGAGATGGAGAGAGAGGAGTAATTGTGTGTGAGAATTGAGGGTTGCGGGCTGAGCCAATACTTTGCATGCGCGTAACTCCATGTCATTTCATCCATAGCAAATTCGGGGGCAAAATAGTCTAGTAATTTTTTCTGAGCGCTTGTCTCCTTAGCATGCAGGCTATGTAGGTGTTGATCACAAAGAAAAAAGGACCGGAGGTGTTGCACTGTGTCCAACGAATATCGTGATAGTGTGAGTTCGGCCATGTACTCACTGGGCTGCCGTGTTTTTCACTCCTCCGGTTTAAGAGTGGATTCCTGATGTCTGCTAGAACTATGTCAGTATTTCACCAAAGAGGAAGGGATGATGTAGTATAGCGATGGTAGGTATCTCCCTATGTGATGAGACCATGGGTTTTGAACCAATAGGATAACCTCCTCACACCACGTAAACAGCCCCTGCACACAAATAACGAATACTCGCAACCCGACGTGTTAAAGGGGTTGTCAATCCCTTTCAGGTACGACGCCTCAAGATAGGCAAATAACATGTGGTAAAAGTGGTAGATAGGATAAATAGATCACGGAATAAATAAATTGCAGCAAGGTATTTTTGTATTTTTGGTTTAATAGATCTGAAAATAAATGTGAAGGAAAATAGATCGCAAAGGCAAATATGATGAAAAGAGACTCAGGGCCGTAGGTTTCACTAGCGGCTTCTCTCGAGAAAAATAACAAATGGTGGGAAAACAATTACTGTTGGGGAATTGATAGAACTTCAAATAATCATGACGATATCTAGGCAATGATCATTATATAGGCAACACGTCCAAGATTAGTAGACCGACTCCTGCCTACATCTACTACTATTAATCCACACATCGACCGCTATCCAGCACCCATCTAGTGTATTAAGTTCATGGATAAAAACAGAGTAATGCAATAAGAACAATGACATGATGTAGATAAGATCTATTTATGTAAAAAAGACCCCACCTTGTTATCCTTAATAGCAACAATACATACATGTTGTTTCCCTTTCTGTCACTGGGATCAAGCACTGTAAGATCGAACCCATCACAAAGCACCTCTTCCCATTGCAAGATAAATAGATCAAGTTGGCAAAACAAACCCAAATATTGGAGAAGAAATACGAGGATATAATCAATCATGCATATGAGAGATCAAAGAAGAATCAAATAACTTTCATGGATAAAAACATAGATTCGATCATAAACTCAAAATTCTTCGGATCCCAAAAAACACACGGCAAAAGACGTATATCATATGGATCTCCAAGAGACCATTGTATTGGTCATCAAGAGAGAGAGAGAGATAGAGAGAGAGAGAGGAAGCCATCTAGCAAATAACTACGGACCCGTCGGTATACAAAGAACTACTCACGTATCATCGGAGGGGCACCAATGGACATGATGCACCCCTCCGTGATGGTGTCTAGATTGGATCTGGTGTTTATGGACTCTGCGGCAGCTGGAATTGATTTTCATTAAATCCCCTAGGGTTTCTGGAATATTGAGGTATTTATAGAGCAAAGAGGCGGTTCTGAGGGCACCCGAGGTGGGAACAACCCACCGACGCGCACCTGGGCCCCACGGTGCACCCTGGTGGGTTGTGCTCCCCTCGGAGCTCCCCTCAGGTGCGTTACTGGCCCACTGGATGTCTTCTGACCCAAAAAAATCCTCAAGAAGTTTCGCTGTGTTTGGACTCTGTTTGGAATTGATTTCCCGCGATGTAAAAAACATGCAAAAAACACCAACTAGCACTGGGCACTATGTCAATAGGTTAGTACCAAGAAATGATATAAAATGATTATAAAATGACTGTAAAACATCCAAGAGTGATAATATAACAATATTATAGAGACAGTTGAGACGTATCCACATTCTCAAGCTTAATTCCTGCTCGTCCTCGAGTAGGTAAATGATAAAAACAAAATTTTGATGTGGAATGCTGCCTAACATGTTCATCACATTTCTTTTCTTTATAGCATGACCATTTGGACTTTTATATGATTCAAAGCAATAGTCTAGTTTTGAGATGAAGACTTCAATACTCAAGCATACCAACAAGCAACCATGTCTTTCAAAATATCAACAGTAAAGTAAGTTATCCCTAGCCCATTATGCTCAATCATTGGTCCATTCATGAAACACACTCGAATATTAGCTACACCCAATGCTCAAATACGATCATAGTGCCCCTTCGTTGGTGCTTTATAAGAGAAGATGGAGACTCAAATTCAAAATAAAAATTGCATAAGTAAAAGAAAGGCCCTTCGCAGAGGGAAGTAGGGATTTGTAGAGGTGCCAGAGCTCAAGGCTTAAATTGACAGATAAAAAACATTTTTGAGAGGCATACTTTTCCCACCAACAAAAACGACTTAGAGCTCCCAACACTTTACATGCTAGATACATCATAGGCGGTTCCCAAACAAAAAATAAAGCTTATTCCTTTTTCCACCATTACTTTCACTTTCCATAGCTAACCGTATCCATGGGTGCCCTCCATACCAACACTTTACAAGGAGTTTATTATTTGAAAACATAAAGTAAATTCATTTTTCATTTCGGGACTGGCATCCCTAATACCTTTGTCGTACTCTCATGCAATGACAATTGAATAAACACTTATCGTGAGCATAACACATCTAGCATGGAAAATATTGGCCACCCCTCACCGCGTCACAAGTGGTAGAGCACACAAAAGAGAAGTTTATTTTGAAAATTAGAGATGGCACATGCAAATTTGCTTAGAACGGCATGGAAATACCGCATATAGGTAGATATAGTTGACTCATATGACAAAACTTGTTTAAAGGGTTTTGGATGCACAAGTAGTGATCATACTTAGTGCAAAATGAAGGCTAGCAAAAAGATTGAGAAGCGACCAACCAAAAAGCAAAAAATCTCGTACCCAAACATTAAGCATAAGTAACACTGAATAATGGGCCACAAGTAGGATATAAATTTCATTGCACAACTATTGACTTTCGTGCTGGCATAGGGAATCACAAACCTTAAAATCAATATTCTTACTAAAGCACAATTACTCATCTACATGACTCACATATCATATCATCATATCTCAAGACCATTACTAAGAATCAAGTTTATTTTGTCTAATGATCTTCATGAAAGTTTTTGTTATATCCTCCTTGGATATCTATCACTTTGGGACTATTTTCATATGTTGTTTTTGATAAGCTCAAACAAATATAACTGAAGAACATGAGCATAATTTTTCTTTCTCTCAAAATAATCTAAGTGAAGCAAGAGAGAATTTCTGAAAATTTACTAACTCCCAAATAAATCTAAGTGAAGCATGAGAGCATTTATTCAAAAATAACAAAGCACACCGTGCTCAAAAAGATATAAGTGAAGCACTAGAGCAAATCCATGGCTCTAAAAATTTAAGTGAAGCATAGGAGCAAACATAGCATAATTTTTGGCTCTCTCAAAAAGGTCTATTCAGCATGGATTCAAGACTTAAAACACAAATCAAAACAAGCAAAGACTCATATTATACAAGATGCTCCAAGCAAAACTCATAATATGTGACGAATAAAAATATAGCTTAAAGTAAAATACCGATGGTTGTTAGAAGAAAGCGGGGATGCCACTCGGGGGCATCCCCAAGGTTAGTTGCTTGCTACTTCTTTGAATATTACCTTGGGGTGCATCGGGCATACCCAAACTTATCATTTTTCTAATCCTTATTCGTTCATCCATCGTAAGATCACCCAAAACTTGAAAATATGAATCACACAAAACTCAACAAAACCTTCCTGAGATCCGTTAGTACAAGAAAGCAAACCACTACTATAATTACTGTTGAAAACCTATTCTTATTTTGTTTTTGCATTATATCTACTGTATTCCAACTTTTTTATGGCAAAAAATCATCAAATAAAACCATAGAATCATCAAAACAAGCACACAACGCAAAGAAAACAGAATTTGGCAAAAACAGAGCATTCTGTAGAAATCTGAATATTTCGAATACTTTCGTAACTCTGAAAATTATGAAAAAGTTAGGTTGACGTGAGAAATATGTCTATTAATCTTCTGCAAAAAGATTCAACTCAAATGCTCTCTTCTATTAAACATGATAAATAATCTCGTGAGCACAAAAGTTTCTGTTTTCAGCAAGATCAAATAAACTTTTACCCAAATCATCCCAAAGGCCTTGCTTGGCACAAACACTAATTTAAACCACAAAGACACATATAACCAGAGGTATAATTGTGTATTTTATTAAAAATAGAAAGAAAACCAAAAAGCAAAAAGATACAAGTTGGGTTGCCTCCCAACGAGCGTTATCGTTTTACGCCCCTATCTAGGCATAACACGTAGGATCTAAGTGTTGTCATTTTTATCCTTGTTTTCCTTGGAGGTATTTGTGCTGGGAGGTTTTGTAAATAAAACATAAAACATATTATCCATGGAAACCTTAGCACTATCAAGTTGCTTTTATCATAACTCCATTGATTTCCGGCAGTGATCCAAGAATAGTGTTGATTAACATCGTTAAAAACTTGTTGGATCACATCTAAAATGGGGACTTGCTTTTTAAGATTCTCATCAAATATTATCTCCAAGAAAATGTTTCAAAGCATAATCACTATTATGAAGAATTTCATCAATCACGGGGTTTTCATGATTCATGCCATAAAAATCAAAGGTTCCCTAGCTTCTTGTATTATGTAGTCAAATTCATTCATTAGAACAAGAGAAGCTAACTCTTTAGCTTTAGGATTCATTATAACGAGAAACTCATAGAACAATCTTCACAAGATAGGGTGAGTACGGATAAATCTAGTTTCAAGTTTCAGAACAAGTTTCGAAATAGTTTCCGCATAAGATTTAGTCCTTTTAAGTATAGGAATATCATCAAGACTTAATTTTCCGATACAATTGAAAAATTCTTGGATATGTTCTTTTTCTATAAAATTCCCTTGCCCCAGGACAAAAGCTTTGGCATCTAGATTACTCGTATGCTCCATTTTAGGAGTTAGGCCATCATCTATTTCTGTCATATGCTAATCACTCATGGTGACTTCACAACAAGATAGCACACAAAAACAGATCTAACGAGAAAACGGCGAACGAAAAAGAGGCTGAATAAAAATAACAAATTTTTGTGAAGTGGGGGAGAGGAAAACTAGAGGCAAATGGCAAATAATGTAAATTTCTAGGAGATGAGATTTTTGATTAGGAACCTGGTTGATGTTGAAGATCCTCCCCGGCAACGGCGCCAGAAATTCCTTTTGATGTCTGCTAGAACTACGTTGGTATTTCCCCAAAGAGGAAGGGGTCATGAAGTATAGCAACGGTAGGTATTTCCCTCAGTGATGAGACCAAGGTTATAGAACCAGTAGCAGAACCCCCTCACACCACGTAAACAGCCCCTGCACCCAAATAACAAATACTCGCAATCCGAAGTGTTAAAGGGGTTGTCAATCCATTTCGAGTACGGCGCCTCAAGATAGGAAAATAGCGTGAGGTAAAAGTGGTAGATAGGATAAATAGATCACGGAAAAAATAAATTGCAGCAAGGTATTTTGTATTTTTGTTTTAATAGATCTGAAAAATAAATGCGAAGGAAAATAGAACGCAAAGGCAAATATGATGAAAAGAGACCCGGGGGCGTAGATTTCACTAGTGGCTTCTCTCGAGAAAAATAGCAAACGGTGGGAAAACAGTTACTATTGGGAAATTGATAGAACTTCAAATAATCATGACAATATCCAGGGTAATGATCATTGTATAAGCATCACGTGTAACGCGCCGGATTCGATGCGCCAGGTGTCTTCCAGTTATTCGCCATCGTTACCATGTCATTTGCTTGTTGCATTTTATCATGTCAGCATGTGCATCTCATTTTGCATACGTGTTTATCTCATTCATCCAAGCATTTCCCCCGTTGTCCGTTTTGCAATCCGACACTCCTATGTCCTCCGGCGTTCCCCTTTTGTCTCTTATTGTGAGGGGGTGTTAAACATTCTCGGAATGGACCGAGGTTTGCCAAGTGGCCTTGGTATACCACCGGTAGACCGCCTGTCAAGTTCCATGCCATTTGGAGATCGTCTGATACTCCAACGGTTAACCAGGTAACCGTAAAGCCCTCTTTTGTGTGCAGCCCAACACCCCTTCATAACATCCCAATAACCCATCCAAACCCCCTCCATGCTCTCGGTTGTTCGATCACGATCGTGTGGGTGAAAACCGCACCCCATTTGGACTCCTATCTCCCTCTACCTATAAAAACACCCCCTCCCCCGAATTTTCAGATCAATATCACCCCTAACCCTAGCCAATCTTCCCCTCCGCACCGCCGGACATTTCCGGATTAAACCGGACGCATCTCTGCCGCTGCCCGCAGCCAGTGGCATGCCGCCATGTGGCAGCCGCCGCCGCCCGCCGCCCACGGCCCGCTCAGCCCGCAGCCGGCCCCCGCGGGCCCATCTCCGGCGCCGCCGCCCGGATCCAGCGCCCGCCGCCGCCCGCGGCCTCGTCCCCGCCGCCGGCGAGCCTCCGCCTCGCCGTCGGCGTGCTCCGCCGCGCCACCCGAGCGCCCCTGCCTCCGGTAGCCACCCCTCCGCCATGCCACCCGAGCACCCCATCGCCTCGGACCTCCGCCTCCCCGTGTCGTCCCGCTCCTCCGCCCGACCGCCGGCGCCGCCCGATCTCGCCGCCACGCCGGTGCACCGCTGCCACCTCCGCGCGCTACCTCCGTCCCGCCGCCTGGTGCCGCCTCCCCACCTCGTCGGCCCTCTGCTCCGGTCTCGCCCCCCATCTCCACCACCTCGCCGGAGAGCTCGCTGGAGCTCTCCTCCGGCCAGATTCGCTGCGGGTGGATGAGATCCACCCGCCCCACCAACCAAACACCCGACGCCCCGCTCCGCTCCGTCCTAGGATCTCCCCGTCCAATTTCCGTGGAGGTGAAATTCGACTGTCCCCGAATCTGTGATGTTTTCATGCCCTGTTCATAACATCATATCTCTCTGCATACCACTCCGTTTTGTGCGCATGATATATAAAAATGTTCGTTGTGAGATGATCTACATTTTGTTCCATTGTGCCATGCTTGTTTGAGTCCATCTTGATGCCCGAATAATTGTTGCAAGAGTGCTATATGATGTTAACTTGCTGAAACTGTTATAACTTGTTGTTTTATCTTTTTCATTGCATTTTGTGTGTGCATCTTATGAACTTGATGTCTACATGATTTTTGAGATACATCATTCCATCTTCACAGTGGTGCAATCCATGTATCTTTGTGAGTCTTGTAGTGAGTGCATCGAGCTCGTGAAGTAGGGTACTTGTTGTTGCTGTTTTGCTAGGCTGAATCTGCGATATCATGATGCTATGTAAACCTGCTGCTACAAGTCATTCCATGCATAATCTGGAGATATTCACTAAGGATGTTTTGTTACACATGTCATGCTCTATCCATTCATGCCCCTGGTTGAATTTGTAGCATGTCATAACTTATTTTTATGTTGCTCCAAACTTGCTAAATAATGTTGTTGTCAGCCTGTTAACATTAAGTTCAATGTTTCCATGATTTTTGTTAGTGCTCCAAGCATTCTATGAACTTGATCTTGCCATGTTTAGCTTCATAAATATTCCATCTTACTGTTGGTCGCCATTTAATGCCATGTATTGCTCTGTGGTGAGTGGTACAAGCTCACCAACATGCCTACTTATTATTGTTCCTGCCATCTCTGAATCTGTCATATAACTTGCTATGTTTACATGGGTGCCATCATATTTTCCGTGCCCGTTTGGCTCATGGTCAGTAAGAGGCTTTTGTTATATGAAATTAGTAGATTCATGCCATGCCTATGGTTGCCATGATAAAATATTGTAATATTATGTTTGAAAGCCCTAAACATTGCAACCTGATGTTATTTCTGCCAAGTCTGAAACTGTTATTATTTGCAATCTTGCCATGTCCTTTTGAGCATGTTCTAGTAGTTTCTGGAGATAGCTCAGTGTTCATGTTTTGTGATGCTTTACCTGTACATCATGCTCACGCCTTTTGTTTTCACGTTGAGATGCTGTAGCATATTGTTTTGATGCTTGCTAGATGCCTAGTTGCTGTTTTGGACAGCTTGTCCTTTAAACTTGTATAGAGTGTATGTGTTGAACCGTTGCTCCGTTTTGAGTGTGATCTATATGAAACTTGCTTGATTTTGCATGTAGTTTCATATTATCAAGTTTCATCCTTGTTTGGAGGTGTTTGCTTGATGTTTGTATGCATTTTACATCAATGCCATGTTTAACTTGTTTTGCTCATATCTTCTAGGCCGTAGCTCCGAATTAAATGAACTTCATATGTAACTTGGCTAGAATCTCGTGTAGATCCTCTTGGTGCTCTTTAACTTGCTGTTAAATAACTCCAACTTAATGTTTGTTCAGATCTGGACCAACTTTGAAACTTGCATATGAGGACGTACCGGAATTGTTATATGTTGTTTCCGGCCTCATTTAAACTTGCTTTGATGTGTTGTTCTTGTATGCATCATCTCTTGCCATGAGTAGCTTCATGTAGCCTTGGCCATGCATCATACTTGGTTGAGCATCATGTCATGTATATGTGTGGTGTGTTTACCATGTTGTGTGCTTCTTCTCGATAGTTCCTGTTTCGTTGCGATCGTGAGGATTCGTTCGTCTACGCTTGGTTCGGCTTCATCCGTTCGTCTTCTTCATGGACTCGTTCTTCTTCCTTGTGGGATTTTAGGCAAGATGACCGTCACCATGGATCGCACTACTATCATTGCAATGCTAGTTGCTTCGTTCTATCACTTTCCTGCGCTTCCTATCATTTGCTCTTCAAGCCTCCCAAATTGCCATGTCAGCCACTAACCTTTTCACCCGTCCTAGCAAACCATTGCTTGGCTATGTTATCGCTTTTGCTTAGCCCCTCTTATAGCGTTGTTAGTTGCAGGTGAAGTTGTAGATTGCCCCATGATGGACAGGGTTATGTTGGGATATCACAATATCTCTTGTATTATTAATGCATCTATATACTTGGTAAAGGGTGGAAGACTCGGCCTTATGCCTGGTGTTTTGGTCCACACATGCCGCCCTAGTTTCCGTCATACCAGTGTTATGTTCCCGGATTTTGCGTCCCTAACGCGGTTGGGTGATTTATGGGACCCCCTTGACAGTTCACTTTGAATAAAACTCCTCCAGCAAGGCCCAACCTTGGTTTTACCATTTGCCTCACCTAGCCCTTTTTCCCTTGGGTTTCCGGAGCCCGAGGGTCATCTTTATTTAGCCCCCCCCCCCTCCTCGGGCAAGTGCTCCTCCGAGTGTTGGTCCAACCTGAGCGATGTCCGGCGCCCCCTGGGCAACTAGGGTCTATTCCAACCCGACGTTTGCCTCATCCGGTGTGCCCTGAGAACGAGATATGTGCAGCTCCTATCGGGATTTGTCAGCACATCAGGCGGCTTTGCTGGTCTTGTTTTACCATTGTCGAAATGTCTTGTAAATCGGGATTCCGAGACTGATCGGGTCTTCCTGGGAGAAGGAATATCCTTCATTGATCGCGAGAGCTTATCATGGGCTAAGTTGGGACACCCCTGCAGGGTTATAAACTTTCGAGAGCCGTGCCCGCGGTTATATGGCAGATGGGAATTTGTTAATGTCCGGTTGTAGATAACTTGACACCTGATTCGAATTAAAACTCATCAACCGCATGTGTAGCCGTGATGGTCTCTTCTCGGCGGAGTCAGGGAAGTGAACACGGTTTTGGGTTATGCTTGACGTAAGTAGGAGTTCAGGATCACCTCTTGATCATTGCTAGCTTCACGACCGTTCTGTTGCTTCTCTTCTCGCTCTTATTTGCGTATGTTAGCCACCATATTTTGCTTAGCCGCTGCTGCAACCTCACCACTTTACCCCTTCCTCACCCATTAAGCTTTGCTAGTCTTGGTACCCATGGTATTGGGATTGCTGAATCCTCGTGGCTCACAGATTACTACAACAACAGTTGCAGGTACATGTTTTTGCGATGATCTTGACGCGAGAGCAATGCTTGCTTTTTATGGAGTTCTTCTTCCGCTTCTTCTTCGATCAGGGGATAGGTTCCACGTCGGCAGCCTGGGCTAGCAGGGTGGATGTCGTTTGAGTTTCTCTTTGTGTTTCATCTGTAGTCGGAGGATGCTCTTATGTAAGATCATGTTGTATTCGTGTGGCATTGTACGCCTTTTGTATGTATCCCCATCTATTATGTAATGTTGATGTAATGATATCCACCTTGCAAAAGCGTATCAATATGCGGTTCTATCCTTGGTGGGACCTTCGAGTCTCTTTAGGATAGTATCGCATATTGGGCTTGACAAGTTGTTATCAGAGCCTCGACCGACCCTAGGAGCCCCCTTGATTGATCGTGTAGTTTGGCCGATGTCAAGTCTAGAAGAAAACTTTTTCGGAGTCTAGTTATGTCGGAGAGTAGGAATTCTTTTTACTCCTTAGCCCCTTCGTCGCTCTGGTAAGGAATCTTGACGTAGGTGTTTTCAACTACTCCTCTTCCCCTTCAAATTTATCTTTAGGATCACGCGGTTAGTTTTTGATTGTTGGCCATCCTCCTTGCAATCCGGCGCACTTCTCTTCGAGTGGTTTCGTTCCTCGTCATCTTTTGCAAGATCAGCCGTCAGTTCTTTCTCTTTTGACGTCGTTTCCCTGTCCGAAGTTGTCCTTGTTTTTCCCACCCACCCACCCTTTTCTTCTCGGAACCGGAGTCTGTAATCGAGTACCCATTCTACTCGTGCGAAGCCTTTTCATTCTCTCCTCAATCATTTCAGCCGGTGCTTTTCTCTTCAAGTTATTCATTGATTCCTCGTTCCAGTTGCCTTGTTTTCCTGCCCTCCCACCCCTTTTATTCCCAGAGTCTGAGCCCCTATTCGAGCATAAATTTCATTTGTGTGGAGTATCTTCAGCTTTTCCTCATTTTGTCAACCGGTGAAGTCTCGTCTAGTTAATCATTGTTCGTCGCATTTCTTTTTTTCGGTGGATTCTATTCAAGTTTTTCGTTGTCGATCGTATTCTTTCCCTCAGCTCAAATATTTCCCTTTGCTCGTTCACCTCTCGCCATTCTATTATCCCGGAGTGCTGAAGAGATCTCATAAGACTCGTGTTTGCATTCATTTATTTTGAGGTTTTCACCTCATTCAAGTCTTTCAGTTGTTCTGGTGCATCATCTCTTCTACAATCCTTTCCAACGGTGTTTCTTTTCAGTGGGCCCTAACCCACAGGTCTTTTCCCAGGATCTTACCTGACTCTTCTAATTCCCTCTGAGTTATTCTCAATTCTTTTCAAGTGTGACGTAAGAATGGATCCCATCAGTCACATGCATTCTCCAAGATCGCTTTCAAATTATTTTCATGGTTGGCTCAACCTCCCTGCTTTTCATTCTCCTGGAGTGTCTCAGTAATTTTGGTGCTCTTTCTCGTCGTCAGTTGAATATTGAAGAAGAGTTTCTCCTCTAAATTTTGCCCATTATCTCCAAGATTCGCGGTTCTAGTCTCTTGTTATCCTCGTGAATTATTCCAGTTGTCAGTTATTCCTTTTCTAACCCATCCGGAGTATTTCAGGAGTTGATTTCTGTTTCGTTTCACCGGCCATCATTCCAGAAGAATTCTTTGTCCTCACATTTCAGCTACCGTTATCCTGGTATCCCGGTGCTTCGTTCAAGTATTCTTCAATCAGTTCGCGATCCCTTCGTTATCTTGTCTCTTAATTCCCTCAAGTATCTTTGTGCTTTTCTAATTCTTCCTGGTGATTCATACTCTTTCATCAATCATTTTTGAATTCTTATGGTGATTCGTTCAAGATTCTTTTTCTTTGATTATCATATTAAGTCATTCATTCTTTCCAATCCTACCGGTGGTTCATGAAGACTTTCTCAAGTTTTGTGCTACACCCCTTAATCCTTTTCAAGAAGAATAAGTAGTATGCAAAATCCATTGCTTGTCATCAATTTAATTTGATGAAGGATAAGCATACAATAAGTCTTATTCTTATTTCATCCAAGTGAGTAATCCCTTCCTTCGGAGTTTGTTCTTGATGAATAAATTCTAGTTCCAAGTGTCTCATCTTTTCTTTTTCGGAGTTCAAATTTCCTCGGCCATTTCGTCGGAACCTCCATCTAAATCACCGCAAGGCTCATCTTATTCTTTTCATCCTTCAATTCTATATCATTGTCCTTTTGTTTACTGGAGTTCTTCATGGTGGTTCTTCATGATTTAATTCATTCTTCAAGTGTTCATCAATATTCTTTGGAGGAATTCAAGTATCTTTTCTTCTCGCGTCTTGAAGTGTAATTAATTCTTTGTATTCTTTTGAAGTGGAGTTTTGCATTTCTTCATTCTTCTCAGCTATCCAATCATTTCCGTTTGTGGCCGGTTATCACCTTATGATCTTGAGATGTTACCTATAAGACCACAACAAGCTTATTCTTTTCATTGTTGATTTTCTCAATAACTCCGTTTAAACCTTCCTTCTAAAGATGCATTCAATTTCATTCATGGCACAAGTTGTCATTTTCTTCTCCGTTATTTTCATTCAACTCTTTCAATTCTTTCCGGAGGTTTTGTGTCATGTCTTCATCAAGTATCATTCCATCCTCTCAAGCTCGCGCTCTATTCCTCCATGTTTCAGCCGGAGTGCTGCCTAAATCCTTTCAGTCTTATTCGTGTCTTATCTCGTTCTAACCGGAGTGGTTCATAGTCTATCTGATTCCGTGAGCTTTCGATTCTCGTCATTCTCGTCGTTCCTCTCTTCTTCTCAAGTTCTCTCAATTCTTTGCTTCTTCTCTTGAGTCCTTGTTTCACCTTATCACGTTTTCCCTTCCGTCTCGTTCCTAAGATCTCGGGACGAGATCTCTTGTTAGTGGAGCAGTGTTGTAACGCCCCGGATTCGATGCGCCAGGTGTCTTCCAGTTATTCGCCATCGTTGCCATGTCATTTGCTTGCGTATTGCATTTTATCATGTCAGCATGTGCATCTCATTTTGCATACATGTTCATCTCATGCATCCGAGCATTTCCCCCGTTGTCCGTTTTGCGATCCGACACTCCTATGTCCTCTGGCGTTCCCCTTTTGCCTCTTGTTGTGAGCGGGTGTTAAACATTCTCGGAATGGACCGAGGTTTGCCAAGTGGCCTTGGTACACCATCGGTAGACCGTCTGTCAAGTTTCGTGCCATTTGGAGATCTTCTTATGCTCCAATGGTTAGCCGGGTAACCGTAAAGCCCTCTTTTGTGTGCAGCCCAACACCCCTTCATAACCGCCCAATAACCCATCCAAACCCCCTCCATGCTCTCGGCCGTTCGATCACGATCGTGTGGGCGAAAACCACACCCCATTTGGACTCTCCTAGCTCCCTCTACCTATATAAACACCCCTCCCCCGAATTTTCGGATCAATTTCACCCCTAACCCTAGCCAATCTTCCCCTCCACACCGCCGAACATGTCCGGATTGCACCGGACGCATCTCCGCCGCCGCTCGCAGCCAGTGGCGTGCCGCCACGTGGCAGCCGCCGCCGCCCGCGGCCCGCTCAGCCCGCAGCAAGCCCCCGTGGGCCCATCTCCACCGTCGTCGCCCGGATTCAACGCCCGCCGCCGCCCGCGGCCTCGTCCCCGCCGCCGGCACGCCTCCGCCTCGCCGCCGGCATGCTCCGCCGCACCACCCGAGCTCCCTTGCCTCTGGTCGCTGCTCCACCGCTCGGCACCCCTCCGTCGCGCCACCCGAGCACCCTGTCGCCTCGGACCTCCGCCTCCCCGTGCCGTCCCGCTCCTCC